>NC_133650.1:23802843-23879065 GCF_009905375.1 Apium graveolens | reverse complement strand
AATAATAAGATGTTAATATTCAGACCAGAAAGGTTAAGCCTGATGGACCAGATCAGGCCTAGTTGGAATAAAAAAGGCCCAAAAGCCCTGATTATTATTAATTTCGTATTTTAATAAGGGAAAAATCAGCTATTGAGAAGAGTCCCGATAAGGAATAATCCTTATAGATTAGCCTCAAGGGGACCTAAAAGGATAAGGAATCAGCTTCCTACTTCCTAGGACTCCTAAGTCTATCCTAATTCAGAGGCTTGTCCACCAAGTCTCCTATACCAAGTCCAATTCAAGGACTCCCATATCTATATAAGGGGCCTCACCCACAAACAAGACTACGTTTTTTGACTTGATCCTTGGCAATCAGGTACGAGGCATCTTGTTAAGCAATTGAGTCACGAAACACAGAGCAGTCAAATCGAGCCTCGAAGCTCACGTTCCTTAGTATTAAATACAGCAAATATATTTAGTTTTTAATCCATAACAGATGTGGTTTCCATTTCTTAAAAAGGGATTTAACTATTTTACTTAATCATTTGGTAAGAAATCTATAACCTGTTTATTCATATATCTGGTACTGTTGACATTCGTCGGCTCATTGTTTTGTATATCTCTATATTACTCTTTTAAGATGCCTAGACTCCACTTTCCCGCTAGAAGGACCACCGTTGGTCGAAATCAGGGAAAAAGTCAGCTACCTATTCTGTTTGGTTCCTATGAGTGGGTGGAGGTAATAGTTAGGTAGGTTTAGGTTCTGATAGGTTTTATTATGAGTTGTAAAGTTTTGTATAACCTAGTTTCATACTTAAACCTGGTAAGATCTTGTTCATAGGGTCGTAATGTTGTAGTTGTGTATTTTATTTCAGTTCAGTTGTTATTTATATTTCTGTTTTATTATTTGATGTCAAACTCTAGACCCTGGAGTTTAAGGATGTCACAATTTGTATCAGAGCCAAAGTTTTATGTCTCTGATTTAGGTTAGGTGTAGAGTCAAACCTTTAGTAAAACTTGATAGAAATGGTAGTCGAGCAACTCATTTAGAGGATCGATTTTAAGAGTCTAGTCGAGGGTTTCAAAGGTAGTGACCTTGAACATCTATTGCTGTTTTGATAGAACTGTCCCTAACCTGTTATTATAGTCTTCCCTGTATATATATATATATACTATATATATTGATATATATATTATATTATTGCAGTAAAACCCATAGAGAAATCTGACAGTTCTGAGGCTCCTCACTTGGACTCTTTCCTGGTCCTCCTTTTGAGATGATCCTACAGGGATGTCATTCTCCTATCCTGGATACAGCTCTTGTGCATTCTCAGTACCTACCCTAATCCAGAAATAGGTATCTCCTCTCGTCCCGGTGTTGATACCGCTGGTAGGGAGTCCTACCCCTGATAGTGGTCCTAGTTTCAAGAGGTCCATAGATTCCATCTAGTTGCCGCACCACTAGAGATCCTGCTCCCATTCCTTACCATATTGATCAGGCCATGGTACTAGAGAGAGACTATTTATATTCCCATAATATAGAGTTGGCCCGTTGTGTGGATGACTTACCAGTGAGACCACCAGTAGGGTATTTTGTTTCGAGTGATGATCTCCAATTCGAGATAAAGGCTCTATATTAGGTTGATATTTTAGAGGCAAAGGCAACATAAGGGGTTCAAGGTCCGATGGCAAAAGCTGCGGCTTAGAAATATTGATTCAGTGGTTGACGAGCCACTTAAAGGTGATAGGAAATTGCCATTAGAGGAATATTGGTTCGGAACTCCGGACTAGTGGTGCCCGATAAACTCCAGAGATCCCCAAGTTTGACTCAGTTTCTAGTTTGCTCAATATAGTTTGTGGTTGATATAGCAAGCCAAGTTTTGTTGTGTATCGATTAGTTTAGTTATTGTATTTTAGTAGTTGTGGGAAGCTAATAAGTTGCTATTGTATTGAGAATTCATATTATGGTGTTTAGTATCATTACATTTCGGTTTCCTGCATTGTTGTTGTTTCTAATACTGTCATTGTTGTTAGTGTTGTTGATCTAGATATCTTTTATAGATGAACCCCCCATAACAAAGACGTGGGTATTTTATCTAGGAAGCATTTTCCAGATACAGGTGTACCGTTAAAATGATGATCTTTTCTGTCATACATACTTATTATGCTTTTCAATAAATCCACTACTATATTTCAGGAAAAATACCGCCCAAGAAAGCTACCTAGTCTAAAAAAAAATAGCAGTAGTTCTGCTGGGGTCCAGCTATAAACAAAATTCTAGATTTGTTGTCCCAGCAGACAAATCAAATGGCCCAAAAACAACAACAGTTTCAGCAACAACAACAACAACGATTCCAGCAGCAGGAACAACAACAGTAGTAGTAGTTAATCCATAGCAGCAACATTAGATTCAACAACTTCAGTTGCAGCAGCAACATCAAGGGGTTAACCAGACCCTTAATTTCAAATCTTTCCGGACAGTTAAACCTCCTGAGTTTAAGGGTGAGGCTGATCCAGTAGCTACTAGAGCATGGTTAAAATAAATGGAGAAAGCTTTCAACCTCACCCAAGTAAGCGATGACTTTAAGGCAGCTTATGCGAGTTATTTCTTGAAAAATGAAGCGAATTACTGGGGGGGAATCAACCAATGCATTAAAAGGAGAAGGTCTTATTCCATATGCTAGGTTTACAGAGTTATTTTTAGAAAAATATTTTCCTGATTTTCTGCAAAACCAAATGGAGATTGAGTTTTTAGAATTAAAGCAAGGCGATAAAAGTGTAGCGGAGTATGAGGCTAAGTTTACGGAATTAGCCAGATTTGCACCAGAGTATGTAAGATCTGAAGCTTAAAAAGCAAAAGGTTTTAACATGGATTGAAACCAAAAATTTGAAGTGGAGTTGTAATTTTACAACTGAAGACCTATACCTCGGTAGTTCAGGCTGCTATGGTAATAGAAAGTATTCAGAAATTAACCGCCGGGGAAAAAGAAAGTAAGAAGCAGAAAGAGAAAGTTGTGGAAGAAAAACAAGATCAAGGGGGTCCAGTCACAAGATTTAGAAAAAGTTTGGGAAGAATAGGGATAGGGGATTCAAAAGACAAAAATTTTCTCAAAACAGGCCTAGTAACACCTCAGTCAGTTATAATCAAGTTAAGTCGGTCAGGCGACCAATAGCGAAATGTAAGCAATGTGGTAAAAAGCATGGTGGAGTGTGCAAATTAAGCATTGAATGTTTCAAGTGTGGACATAAAGGACACTATACGTCGAAATGTAAAGTGGAGAATTCATGAGTCACCTGCTATATTTGTTGCAAATTAGGACATCTTGCCAAGAACTATAGGAGTGCTTCTCATGGTAGTGTTGGAGGTAGTGCATCGAAAGGCCCGGCATCCAGTACATCCAAGGCTAGAACTTTCATGATAACTAAAAGGCCAACTGCTCAAGATTCTGATATGGTAGCAGGTAAGCTCCCCTTTAATTCCGTACATGTTAAAGTATTGTTTGATTCTGGAGCATCTAAGTCATTTATATAGAAGGATTGTGTGGATAGAATAGATTTAATATTGGAAGATTTAAAGAATCCTTAATTATAGAAGTGGCTAATCAAGACAAAGTACTAGTAAATCAGTTATGTCATAAATGACCTCTAAAAATCTTAGGATATTCTTTTTCGTCCGACCTAATACCTTTCGAGTTAGGAGAATTTGATATAATCTTAGGAAGTTATTGGTTGTCCCGTCATAAGGCAAAAATTGACTGCAAGAAAAAAGCAAATTGTTATATTTATGGAACATAATATTAGGGTGAGTTTCAAGGGCAGAAGCCAGATAAGAAGTTTCTTCAATCATGCAAGCAAAGAAGATATTAAAACAAGGATATAAGGAATATGTAGAACATGTGGTGGATACTAAGAAGGAAGCACCTAAATTGGAGGAAATTCC
The DNA here is from genome assembly GCF_009905375.1 of Apium graveolens. Lineage (NCBI taxonomy): Eukaryota > Viridiplantae > Streptophyta > Magnoliopsida > Apiales > Apiaceae > Apium > Apium graveolens. The sequence goes on along the minus strand of NC_133650.1, from coordinate 23,875,143 downwards.
GGTAGTAAATAAATTCCCATAAGTCTTTCCAGATGAGTTACCAGGACTACCCCCAGATCGTGAGATAGAGTTTTCCATCGATTTAGTACCCGGAGCTGAACCAATGTCAAAAGCTCCGTACTGCATGGCTCCAGTAGAAATTGAAAAATTAGCTAATCAACTTCAGGAACTGTTGGATAATGGTGTAACTAGACCAAGTGTATCTCCCTGGGGAGCACCGATATTATTTGTGAAAACGAAGGATTGAAGTATGAGGTTATGTATCGATTATCGGGAGTTGAATAAGTTGACAATTAAGAATAAGTATCCCCTACAAAGGATTGATGATTTATTTGATCAACTTAAAAGAGCGGTTTGTTTTTCAAAGATTGATTTAAGATCTGACTACCATCAGCTAAAGATTAAGACTGAGGACATACTAAAGACTGTGTTTAGGAAACGATATGGATGTTATGAGTTTCTAGTAATGTCATTTGGATTAACAAATGCACCAGTCGTATTTATGGATCTCATGAATAGAATGTTTAAGGAGTACTTGTATAAGTTCGTGATTGTATTTATTGATGATATCCTGATCCATTCGAAGTCTAAAGAAGAACATACAGAAAACCTAAGGACTGCTCTACAAAGATTGAAAGAAAAGGAATTATATGCCAAGTTCTCGAAATATGAATTATGGTTGGATGAAGTTTAGTTCCTAGGTCATGTGGTCGGTAAGGACGGTATCAAGGTGGATCCTATAAAGATTAAAGCGATATCAAATTGGGAGCAACCAAAGACACCGGCGGAAGTCAGAAGTTTTCTCGAATTAGCCGGTTATTACTGGAGATTTGTAAAAGATTTGCAAAGATCGCAACCCCACTGACTAAGTTAACCAGGAAAAATGAGAAGTTTGTATGAAATGAGAAATATGAGAAAAGTTTTCAAGAATTGAAAAAAAGATTGGTGACTGCCCCGATATTAGCATTGCCAGATGAGACGGGGAATTTTGTAATCTATAGTGATGTTTCTTAAAGGGTTTAGGATGTGTATTCATGCATCATGACAAAGTAATTGCCTACATATCCCGACAACTAAAGCCTCACGAGCAGAAATATCTATTATATGATTTAGAGTTAGCAGCAATAATATTTGCGTTAAATTTGTGGAGACATTACCTGTACGGAGAAAGGAGTGACATCTATACGGATCATAAGAGCTTAAATTACATATTCATTTAGAAAGATTTAAACATAAGATAAAGAAGATGGTTGGAATTGATTAAGGACTACGATTGCTCTATCAACTATCATCCAGGGTAAAGCGAATGTGGTAGCAGATGCATTGAGTAGGAAAGAAAGATTGAATATGATTGAGATTGCTAAAGAATTATTGAAGGAATTGAAAAAGTTGGAGATTGAAATTTGAGTAACAAGAGATGATAAGGAATGACTATATGAAATTACTTTTCGGCCATAATTGATGGAAAGAATCAATAAATGTCAGGAGGAAGTAATGGATCAAGGAATGGATAACCTGACAGGAGAAGAGGTTTGCACGCAAAAGGATAACAAAGGTATATTAATATTTTCGTCATGAATATGGATTGCCAATATACCTGACCTGAAGAAAAAGATATTGCAAGAAGCACATAGTTCGAGGTTTTCTATTCATCCAGGAAGTACTAAAATGTATCAGGACCTACATAAGAATTTCTTGTGTCCAAGAATGAAGAAGGAAGTAGCGGATTGGATTAACTAGTGCCATACATATCAGTGAGTAAAAGCTGAACACCAAAGACCAAGTGGATTGTTGCAACCCTTAGAAATTCCTCAGTGGAAGTGGGAAGACATTGCAATGGGCTTTGTGGTTGGACTACCAAAGACTAGATCGAATCACGACGCTATATGGGTCATCATTGATAAATTAAAAACTCAGCATATTTTCTTCCAATCAACAAGAGATATTCCCTAGAAAAGTTAGTCAAACTATATTTGGATGAGATTATATCCGGGCATGGAGTTCCAGTTTCCATCGTATCAGACAGAGACCCAAGATTTAATTTGAGGTTTTGGACCAGGTTTCAAGAATGGTTAGGAATCAAGTTGAAAATGAGCACCACTTATTATCCTCAAATAGATGGATAAAGTGAAAGAATAATTCAGACGATAAAGGATATGTTAAGGGTATGTACTTTGTATTTCAAAGGAAATTGGGATGATCATCTGTCATTGATAGAGTTTTCTTACAATAACAGCTATCATGCCAGTATCGGTATACCATCGTATGAAGCTTTATATGGTCGAAAGTGTAGATCTCCGCTTTATTGGGAAGAAGTCGATGAAAGGAAATTGTTAGGCCCTAAATTGGTTCAACAGACAAAGGCTGCAGTGATGCGGATTCAGAAAAGGCTAGAGGCTGCTCAGAACAGACAAAGGAAAAATGTAGATTGATATCGAAAAGATAGGGAAATTGAAGTTGGATCATTAGTGTTGCTGAAAGTTTCTCCTTGGAAAGGATTAATCAGGTTTGGACAGAAAGATAAATTGATTCCCAGATATATCGGTCCCTTTGAAGTTTTGAAAAAAGTAGGAAATGTTGCTTACGAATTAGCACTGTCACCGCATCTGCATCATATTGACAATGTGTTCCACATCTCTATGTTGAAGAAGTACATTCCTGATTCAAATCAAGTCAATGAAAATTAGCCAATCGAGATTCAACCAATTTTTTCCTATGTGAAACAACCAATCCAGACCCTAGATTATAAAGATAAAGTGTTTAAAAATAAGTCCATTCCTATAGTAAGAGTACTTTGGAGAAATCCTTGAGTAGAAGAGTCTATTTGGGAATTAGAGTCAGAAATGCTAGACAAAAATCCTCACTTATTCAAATAGGTCAGATTCTGAGGATAAAATCTTTTTAAGGGGGAAGGTTCTAACGACTCTGTATTTTGTGAATTTAAAATATATTATTCTGCAAGGTATGTGTTGCGTGTTAAATATTAAAATGTGTTGAATTATTCGTATTGCATATTGTTGTTTTGATTTGACGTGTGAATTGTATTCAAAAGAACTACTAGAGTTTATTTTCCATAATATGAATATTGTGAGAAAAAATATTATTGCTTTATAATTTTATTATATATTTATGAGGATTTATAAAATTTAGAGGATAATATTTCGTTAGTTATTCAACACTGTATAATATTCTGATTATAATTAAGTGTTGATTTAATGTGAAATTGAAAAAATGATTTAAAACTTATGAAAATATTATTTTATTAGTTTTCGAATATTTTAAGAATTTTAAAATTATTTTGGGATTATTTCGATGAATATTTATTCGCAAAATATATTGTTAAATTCAAAATACGGACGGCAAATTCAGGCTTATAGTCAGGAATAAATACATGTGGCTCTGTTCTGGTTAATCAGTGATACGTGTCATGTTTAAGAAAAAAGAAAAAAAAAGAAAAAAAAACTTGATATAATAAACAAAAGCCTTCTTTTTCTCTCTCATTTTCGAATTCTCTCTGTATACAACATCAGTCTCCCTGTCTCTCCTCACTCTCTATCTCTCTCATCTTCTTTCTCTCACTTCTCTCTCTCACGTCTCTCTTCTTTCTCCCTCCTCATCCCTCACTTGCTCCTTATTTCCCTGAGTTGTTCACCACCGTTTCTTTTCAGTGTTTGCCCCGGTAACTAACCGCCTCCCCTATTTCACTTTATTCCCTCGCCGCTGGTTTCTTTTCCCGCGAGGGTTGTGTTCGCGCTTGTGTATAGTGTCTGGTTGTGTATATTGTTGCGCTTGATCATGGGTATTGCTTGGTTGTATTTTATTTCAAGAAATTGAAAATCCCCTTGGGATTTCAATATAAAATTTTGATTTTTATTATCTTTCATGATAAAATCGAATCGTGAATCGATTTGTGAAAAACATTGGTGAAACTCCGGCCGGAAACCCGTACTGGCACCGTCAGAGTTATGCCGCCGTCAGCAATGAACTTGTTTAGCCGACAGATTATTGGAAATAATGATCCGTGAGGCAATTATCAAATTTATAAATTCTATCTTATAATTTTCGGAAGTAAAATACTACTTAAATATTTAGTTTCGAAATTAATTCGATTGCATTGTTGGGAAATTGTGTCGATATGATATCGGCTGGCAGTCCGATAAACAGAGGAGGTGCTGCCCGATTTCCGAGAAATTAATATTTTGGAAATTCGGGAACATATCCTTTAATTATCATAATTAGTAATTGATTCATTTGTTTTTATAGTTATCTATATATATCCTTTTACAAATTTAATTTCTGATACGAGAAAACTAACTCAGATTAGTGTGACCTTGAGTGGTATTTGATTAAACGATACTCAGATAAACTTACTGATATAAACTAGTCAGTTTGTCTTGTTAACAATTAATTAAATATAAATTCGGTTCCGCTAATCTAAGTTAAATTTTGAAACCAAGATTCCAAACAGCTAGTAGTATGCAATTCAGTTTGGTGAACTATTTTTCAAAAAGAATTCTATAACCCTATTTCTGTAACAATAGTTATTCGTAATTTCTAAAATAATTACCGAACTGAATTTTAAAGTACGTGAGCCCTATCTGCTTTTATATATTGATATTATGTGTATAAATATGAGTCGAGATATGATATCGTAAAGGTAGAATTAATAGTGAGGATATGTCAAGCATAATCGATTATCTAACTTAGGGTATCTCAATTCTGTAGGTTATGGTCGAAAACCCAGTCCTCGAAGTTAGGATAACCTAGCAGTTCGTAAGTAAAGCTGAGCAAGGCAAGTACCTCTGACCATATCTGTTATGTTTCAGTACTTTTGAATAAACATGGTTGTATTGTTTGATTAACATATTCAAACTTGATCAAAATTATTTAAGTTACGTATTCCCGTATTTAGAAATTATATTTTATTCAAAGTTATTTTGGGAATAGTAACTCGTGGATTATCTAATTCTAATAGTGATTTAAAGTCAAATTGGAATTATATTATGTTAAACTATATCATGAAATATTCTGTACACCTATGTCATGAAATATTTTGTTCACAAATATCGTGCAATATTCAGTTCACCTATGTCGTGAAATTTGGAAGAGATAGCTAAAATCAATTCAAATTTTAGAACTGGAATAAAGGGAAATCAGGTAATCTGTTGGAGTTGCGTTAGAGGTTTTTTATTCGGTAACAGCCCAGCATGTGGTGGCATAAGAGGCTAATTCGGTTGCACATATTCTTTTAACCGATTAGTCCAGTGTGATAGAGACCTAACTAGTCTCTATGTTTCGGAACACATAATTCTGGATGGCCGTTAGAGCTGTCCGGTGTTGATAGACTGGTCAGCTATCTTCACCTGTTGAACGTCCAATAGAATTGATTAATTCAATTTCGATAATGTTTAGAGTCATTTTATTCAGAAAAAGGATATAATATTAAAGTCAAAGTTTTGGAATTCTTTATTCTATTTACATTGTGTTTGATTTAGATAAGCATGCTAGTATGATGTGGTTTCCAGTTCTTAAATAGGATTTCAACTATTTTACTAAATCATTCGGTAAGAAATCTATAACCTGTTTATTCATATATCTGGTAATATTGAGCATTCGTGGGCTCATTTTGTATATTTCTATATTACTCTTTTCAAATGCCTAGACACCGCTTTCCCGCTAGAAGGACCACCTTTAGTCAAAATCAGGGCAGAAGTCAACCACCTATTTTGTTTGGTTCGTATAAGGTGGGTTGGTGGTAATAGTTAGGCAGGTTATTAGGTTTTGATAGGTTTTGATATGAGGTGTAAAGTTTTGTATAACCTAGTTTCATACTTAAACCTAGAAATATCTTTGTCAAGGGATCGTAATGTTATAGTTGTGTATTTTATTTCAGTTTAGTTGTTATTTATATTTCTGTTTTATTATTATTGACGTCAAACTCTAGACCCCAGAGTTTGAGGCTATCACACTAAAGATCAAGAAGAAGAAGTTGATCAAAATTTACTATAGCTGAGGAGGGACATGATGTATTTGTGACTGCACAGCTAATTATTGATGCTCAAGAAAATTTATTCGCTGATACACCTGTAATAATTATTGATTCTCCAGTGAATCTGAAAAGAAAAGTGAGGGAGGTCAGTCATGAGCAAGTAAATAAGATAGCAAAGAGGTTGGAGAAATAGAGAATATTTCATAGATCAAGCACACAAGAACCTGTATCTCAAAGTGATAAAATAGCTACTACTCCAAATCCTGATCCAGTCACACAAGAACCTACATCTGAAATGGATGTAGAAGATATTGCACCTCTTGCTGAAAAGTCCATACAAGAATTACATAATGAAGTAATTGGTAAGATAACAGTTGAAGCTGCCAAGATCAAGGATTTTTCAAGTCTATTGAGAGAGCTACCTCTAAGAAGATAGCTGGTTTCAAACTTGGAGTTGCACAAGAGTCAGACACTGAATCTGAGGAGAGGAGTACACAAAAACCCGGATTTTAAAGTAATCCAGGAACTTCTGAATGTCCAGCCCCACAAGAATCACTACCTCAAAGTGGTAGTGCAGGCTTGACTCCTGGTCCAATCATCTTAGCAGTTGAACCTAAAGGAAAGATACATTCAACTACACCATTCACTAATATTCTATCAGTACCTCCTTTGGATGCTAATTTAGAAGATGAACCTTTAGAAGCACAAGGTAGAAATACTGATCTTTCTTTATCAGCATTTACTTTAAATCCTGATATTGTCATGTCAGTTTTTATAAATCTTGATGGAATGACCATGTCTAGTCCTTTACAAAAGGGTACCCCTAGTCATGTGACCACAAATAACTCTTCTCAGCCACCTCTTATTTTTGTAGGATGAAATTTTCTGAGCCTTTCATGTGAGAATGATAGAATTTTTTTTATAGAAAAATAGAATTAAAGAGAGGAAGGATCCTTACCTGGAAAAAGGAGAGGTAGATGAGTATCAGGATTTAGTTAATCATTGTGAGGAAACTCTGACTATTAAAAGTCATGAGATGAGTGCAGTGAGAAGTAGTGAGACTACTTTAAAAGAATATAGAGATTTAAGTGGTTCTTTACTTGATATTACAGGTGCTCAGAGTATTAAAGAAACAGTTGTTGATATGAAATATCTAGCCTGTAGTCCCTACAATAAACTCTGATGTTTCAAATGATGATAATTTCCCTGCAGGTCTAAGTACTGATACTTTCTTGAAGTCCACTCATATATCTATTCCATCCACTTGTATTCTCCCTGTTCTTGCTGATGTTCAAGAAGAAGAAAAGTCCACTCATATTCACTCCATAATTCTTGAGTCACCACAGCATTCAACAGGCACTGAAGTTTTGAAGATAAATGTTGAAGCTCCATTTCATATGGCTACAATTCTTAAGGATGTTGAGATAAATGATGATGATATTGCAGTTTCTGAAGCAGCTGGATCACATACTACACCAATTCCTGACTCTTTATTAAATGACGATGTTGAGGACGAAGTAGCACTGATAGTTCAGGAACTAGTTGCTAATGAAGAATCTGTATATGAAAGTGAGCCTAGTGATGGGGAAGATATTGCTGAATCTAACATCAATGTACGATCCTGATGAAGATCTTGATGAGATTATCTTTCCTGAAGGCATGTCAAAAAGAGAAAAATAATTGAGATTAGCTGAGCTGGATGCTAAAAATAGTAAGGACTTTTTTGATGGAAGGATGCTTCATATCCTATCTCTGAGGCTAATGCTTCAAGACATTTGGAAACAGCAGAGAAGAGCATTACAAATCTTGATATCCTGACTCATCTCAAAGCTTCTACATTATTGATCAAAATAGTTCAGAATACTCAGTCTCAAGCTAAATCTCAGATTGACAAGCTTAAGGAATCTTTTATGGAAACCAAACTTACTGCTTCACATGAGATGACCTAGCAATTGAGGCATATCCTTACTAGAAAAGACAAACTGGAAGCCAACTAAACTATGTTGAAAGCTACTCAAGAGAAGATGTCTAGTCAGTTGGGTGAGTTACAACAATATTTAGAGCTTGTTTTTTCACTCTTACTTGGTGATGATGCCAAAAAGGGGGAGAATGTTTTAAAATATAAATGCAAACAACTCCAACTGAAAGACGTTGATGACAAAGATAATGGTCCTGATGGAGGAAGTAAAGTAGGTAGAAAGGAGATTTCTGGAAGGAAAGGTGGAGGGCTAGTTTGTACTAGTGGTACTTCTAAAACCATTGGTAGCCAGTCTAGAAAAGGTGGAGAGAGAGGGAGAAGTGCAAGAAAATGACAATAGTTGACTGTGACTACAAAGAAAACTCTGAAAGTCACAAATGTTGATAAAGACCAAGGCATTCTGGAGATGGAAGCTGCTGCTGAAGCAAGTCAGTTTTTATAGATATTGAAGTATAAGGGAAAGAAGACAACTATGTTCTACAAGGACCCTAAAATACAAGCATTTGATTCTGAGGTTAGTAGAAGGATTTTTAAAATGGAAAATCCAGGAGTTGATCTTGAACAGTTAAGGCTTATGAAAGAGGAATTCAAATCTTTGAGATCAGTAACTGCTTATACTATCTTAGCATATGAAGATATTCCTGGACAAAGACCAACCAAAGGTGTTGTAATCAAGGAAATCAGCGAAAGTGAAGCTAAAGGACATGTTCTAAGGTCTCAAGCAATATTAAATCCTGATAGGAGTTACAAGGAAAAGGAGAAGATTGGTGAAAAGTCTAAGTCCAAGCCTAAATCAAAATCCAAGAAGAAATCAGCATCTACTAAAATGTTAGATCACACACACTGTAGAGGGGGTGAATACAGTATATAATACAATCAAATCGAACTTTAATATCTTGAGTAACAGAAAACAAACTTTATTGAAATAATAAACTCTGTTACAGTATGGAACTGTTACCTCTCAGTGATGGACAAATATCACGAGAGCTGCTAGGGTTACAACGAATAATCTTCTCGAATATGATAACACTTTTAGTGTAAACCCTATGTCTATGTTTATATACTACACAGTTACAAGATAATCGCTAATTGATATGGAATATAATTCTGCTTCCTAAAATATATCAATCAGATATCTTTTCTTCCAAGTATTCCATTCTTCACGGAACTCCTTCTTCATGCATATCTCTTCTTATGTTTATCTCGATCTTCTTTCCTTTAATCAGCTACTTTCCTTATCTGATCGTCCTTCAGCACTTAAGTTCTGATATCCAACTTCTGATTATTATCTCCTGATAATATAAGTACTGATATCCTTAAGTCCTGACTTCCAGTATAAGTACTGATTTGTCCTGTTAAGTAAGATCTGAAAACTAAACATAAATCATATTAGCCATGACATTATCAAATATATCTAACAATCTCCCCCAACTTGTAAATTAGTATAATATACAAGTTTAACAGATATTTGATGATGTCAAAAACATTAAGTACAAATGCATGAGAATTAGACTAGATAACTACAACTTACAGTCCTTAAAGCTTTACCAATATTTAACTTCTGATAACAACTTCAGTCTGTACAAATATCAAAATTTAAGCAGTTTTAGATCTTTGACTTCGTTTCATCTTCTGATCTCTCTGATGTCAGGAGTTGTTCTGAGATAGTTCTTCAACAAACATCTCTCAGCATATCTAAGTTCATCAATCATTCTCCTTTTGGCATCTTTAAGCTCTGCAGTCTCTTCACCAATTTGAAAGATTGCAGCCCTGAGATCATTAATCTTTGCTTTTCTTATATCCTGATCCAGTCTGATCAAATAAGCTTTATCAGACTCAAGATTGAATTCCACAGCCCTGTACCCTAGAAAGGTAGTTATAATTTGAGCAGAATTGGGCTTCATTTCAACTATATCACCCTTGTGATCTCTGTACTTTGGAACATATGTGCTGTCAGATTTAACAAAATAAAGCCTTTTCTGTCTCTGAATCTGATCCTTCAAATAGTTTGCAGCAGTTCCTGTCAATCTGTCATCCACTTGAAGTAAGAATAGTACATGCTCCAATTCTTCAAAATACTTCAATGGAATGGCATTTTGCCTTATATGATAAACCCTACCATATGTCATGAAATACAACAAGATGTATTCTTTCAAGTAGGTATGGTAAACCATTTGTACAGATTCCAGTTGATTCAATCTCTCAGGAGTTGCTCCAATACCTGGTTCACTCAAGGAAGTTGGATCATTGGTAGTGTTATGTATTCTTCTTTCATCAGCACTTCCCAATCCAGTTTTATCTCTTGCTTCCTTTCCAGTAACTACTCTGGCTTCAAAACCACTTGCAGTAGTCTTCAAAGGTTGAGTCTATTTTGCTTTAGTGAATCCTGGTAGGAGTGTCTTTGGTCTATCTTCTGATATCAAGTTAACTTGAGCTATGTCAGATGTTACTTGCTTCTTCTGAATATCAGAACTTACAGTTTCTTGACTCTGAACAACTTGAGCCATGTCAGAGGTTGTTTTAAGAACTTTTCTTGAAGTCAGAGCAAGATCATCCTTTTCATCAGTAATTTATTCATCCTCAGAGGCACATAAACCTTGATAGGTTCACCAACCTTTTCTTTACCCTTGGATCTTGGATCTATCTGCGGTTGTGATTTAGCCAATGTTGCTTCAGTATGTGTCCTTTCTTTGATCACAATGCCTTTGAGTTTTGGAAGTGGCTTTTTACCAGAAGCTTCAGATTTAGATGTGACTTTCTCTGAATTAAGTCTGGCTTCTTCTTCCATTAAACTCTCCAAGTCCATTCCTGGATTTTCCTGAAGAAATAACTATCCTGTGACTGATTTCTCATCAAGATCTAAAAGTTCATCAGAACTTAACCTTTTACTAGTAGCAGAACTTATTCTTTTCCTAGTATCAGAACTTGTCCTGTGACTTGTGATTGCAGCTTTTCTTGATGTGAAACCTCTACCTTGACTATGACCTCTACCCGTTCCAGAGTTTCCTTGATCATCATTTTCATCATCCTTTCCTTTCAGTGTCTTGTCAGTCTTGCATTTGGACTTAATTACTTTCTCCCCCTTTTTGGCATCAGCAGGTAGTAGAAGAGAGACAAAGCAATTCCACTGAGACTTGGATTTCATTAAGTTGTGATTGCTGAGAAGCTTGATTTTTCAGAATATCATCAATCTGAGCTTGTTGATTATCTTGAGTCTTCTCAATATAAGCAATCCTGTCAAAGGTAGGTTGGAAGAACTTTTTCTTATCAATCTTGTGAACTTGTTCTTGCTTCATTAGTTCTTCCCTTAAGAGATGTAACTCTGCATGAGTATTTGAATGAAGACCTTGTAAATGTTTAGTACTCAATGCAGTGATTCTAAGCTGTGTTTTGAAATCATCAGTATTTAACATCTCATCAGCTTTTGTCAATTGCTCAACCAGATTCTGTGTAGTTGGAACACAGGTGACTGAGTTCCATTCCTTAGTCCACTCCTGTCCTGCAGGAGTTTCACTCCAAGGCACTGGTGCTTCTCTGGTAACAAACTTCTTAACAAGTTCAGACTTAAGAATAGTTTGTTGAGGAGCATGTCCTGAAGGACCTGCTTCATCAGCATCTGCAGTTGGAGCAGCATCACCAGTATCTCCAGCATTTGCAGCATCAGAACTTACAGAATCAGTACCCTCTGATAAAATAACAGTGTGAGTAGCAATGGAGGCTTCAGCATCCTCTAATTGCTGATCTGGTTCTAAGTTCTGATCAACAGCCATATCATGATGCTCACCTAAGTCTGATCATCAGCATCTAGATGCAGAGAAGGTTTAGCAGATAACTCTGGAGTTTGAACAGCATCAGTAACAGGTGTTGTTGAAGGATTAGTTGCTGTTGGAGCTTCTAAGAGAATTACTTCAGGCACAACCAAGTTTTGAACATCAATATCAGCACTTGTGCCTGGATCAACAGGAGATACAGATGGTGTGATGACCTTTTCAGAATCAGCTTCCTTAGATGGAGTGGATGGAGAAGAAGTAACTTTAGCAAATTCCTTTTCTTGTGAGATCAGAGATTCCTGATCCCCTTCCTTAGCTGCTTCCTCTTCATCATCTGAAACTGGCCTATTTGCCCTCTGTTTCTTGTATCTCTTTGTAGATTTGGATTCCTTGGGAGTTTCAGGAACAGTCATTCTTCTAAGCCTCTTGAGAAGCCTAGATCCCCCAATTCCAGAATCCTTCTGAGAAGTCACTTTCTCAGCTTCTTCAATAACAGGTTCTGAAGAAGGAACCTGTTCCTCAGTATCAGATTCATCTCTCAAAGCAATCTTCCTTTTCTTCTGAAGTGTTTTAGGAACAGTCTTTGTCCTCTTTGGTTTGGAAGATGAAGGCTTCACAATAGGTGCTGATGATGAGGGTTGAACTGTCTGTGAAGTGGAGAGATAGGATTTGATATATTGTCTGAGGGTTGGTTGAGTAGAATGAGTGGTAGGTGCTGATGGTTGTTGTGATTTTTGGGAGGTTGTTGTTGGTTGGACATCAGAATAAACAGATCTATAAGTATCAGGATCAGCATTTACTAAGATCTGTTTTACAGACTGAGGAATCTATAAAGGTCTAACCACTGATTTCTTAGTGTCAGCATTTACCAGGTCATTAAAGTAGCGTTTTGCAACTTTAAAAGGTGGAGTTGAGGAACTGACTAATTGAGGTTCATCAGTACAAAAAGTATATATAAGTTGACAGAATCTAGCAAAGTACACAACATTCCTATCCTCTGTCATCCTATCCCCAATAAAACCAATTATACCAGTTGCAAAATCAAAATGAGTTTGGTTTATAATAGCATACCCGATGTGCTGACTCAAATTGGGATAGCATCAAAATTCGAACATTTGTTCCCAAAAGCTTTAGTGATGCAGTCGAAAGAAGAAGCTCCATTCTCTTCTGATATGAGCCCGTTTCAACTGCCCAAGTTTTGCCAAACTCTGTTCATACCCCAAATTGGCCATTAACTCCTGAAGAGCTGATTCCTCTGGAATTGAAAAGGTACATCCTTCTGGGAGATGTAGAGCCTTGCGTATTGTACCAGGAGTGACTGCATATGAAGAATCACCCACTTCGAAAACAATACTAGGAGTGCCATGTCTACCACCATCATCAAAGTGCCCAGTCCGCCAAAATGTCAGAACTTGTTGGCTTGAAAAGACTGAAGGCTGGGTCAATGCATACCCAATCTCACTGTGTGCAAGAAGATCTTGCACAAAATGCAATTCAGATGGAGCTTCAGCATGATCAAGAATTGCAGCATAGTTGTTTGGAACAAACTTAGCTCCATCAATGATTAAAACCTTAGGTGCCATGTGAAAAATTGAGATTTAAGCGTGCCTGTTAGGTGTTTGATAAAATGTCTGTATGAAAAACCAACGTGAGAAGAAGAAGAGAGTAAAAGCAAGTAGAGAGAAAAAAGTATGAAGGGAAATAAAAGATTAAAAAAATCTTCTCTCTTTCTTACTTATACTCTGAAAAAAATGTTACCGTTGGACACCTGTCAGACATGCAGTAATAACGGATAGTTACTGGACTCGAGAAAACAGTAATCATTACTTACCCACTTGCCGTTTTTCAAGGAAAAACCGTTCCACTTACCCAGATATTCCATTAATCAAGGTGAAACAGTTTTAATTCAAAATTAAAACCGTTCCCACTTATTTAATTATTTTTCACTGCAACATTAATATTCTGAAAATAAATCAACTGAAAATGACCAAGATAAATCAGATGAGTAAGTACTGATAAGGTAAAATCATAACTTAAATTAAAACAGAATTTATATGGTCATCAGAATATGAATATTTATCAGGATTTATCAATGCATTACAAAATAACTTAGAGACAAAATCTTGAAACAAAAACAAATTTCATTAATATATCAAGTGAATACATTCATGAAATTGAAATTACATCAGTACTTGTACAAGATTTCCCTAAGCTGCTAAACCTAACGTCAACAGCCTTTGTCCAAGCTCAAGAAGCAGGGCAAGGCTGATGATGAAGAAAAACAGGAAGAAGAAAATAAATCATTTCTTCTTCCTACTCTCGACAAACAGAATGGCGAGTCGAATAATTCGCTCTTGCTGGCGGAGAGCTTCCAGCCTTTCCTCCTCCAATCGCTCCAGATGGCGATGGTAATCCATATAGAAGAACAGGAGGTGGGTGAGTACCTCCTGTGGGACAGAGTCCCATATCTCATCAGAAATGGCAGTGACGTGCCATTCCTGCTGCCACTCAGCACAGCTTAGCTCCATATTGAAGGTTTCGTAGTTCAAAAACATGTTGTATCTGACCATGGTGTTTTTGAAAGAAAAAGTATGAAGGTAAGGTGAGGTTGTGAGAAAAGATTTGATGGGAAGGCTGATGTGAAGTGGTTGCTTATATAGGCAAGAGAATGCCAGGAGATACAAAGAAATTTAATGCTGACAGGTAGAATTAATTCTACCTCGTCTCCCCAGACTTGGAAAAAGAAAAACATTCATTGAAAAGAGAAAACATGGTTTAATGCGCACAAGAAGCAAGTAAAAGTTGACTGTTCAAGTACGAGTACCATTAACCCTAACCATAGTGACTATTAATCTTCCACTTCAACATATTCTAGTTTGAACCGAGACTGTTATCAAATTTTATCCACAGATAAGTCAAGTAAAGAATTAGACTGTAATATCAGAACTTAGACTTATATCAGAACTTAACAGTCATCAGAACATAATTTCTTAACTCGAAAAAGGAATGCCTATCTTAGTAAGTCCTCATACAAGTTCTGAGTTATATTCTTCAGAACTTAATCATCAGAACATGCAACCAGAACTTGTCCTCAGAATTCGTGCAAAGTGACACAATGACTGTTTATCTAAAACAACATAGATCACCACAGTAATTTTCATCATTCATATGGAGTGATTAGTGTGTGCATTAAGCTAAATGTCAGACAAAGAGTAAAGTCTGATTCACTTCAGTACATCTTAGAAATAAGGCATAACTAAAACTTTGCTAAAGAGCTGTCATTATTCTGAAACCTACTGTTGAATGAGTTCATGCTTGAGTCCACCTCAACTATTTTGTGCTAATTTTATGCATCTTTTTAAATTCCATTTCACAGTGGCTTCTCAGTGTAAGTGAGTCACGACTGCTTATCAGAATTTATGCTATTATCAGAGTATTTCTCCAGTAATCATAGAGTGTGAAAAGTCACCAAGAAAATATTTTGCTTTTCTAATGCATATTACTTAATACCAGCAATGCACTTGGGTCGTCCCTTCCACATTTTTACTCTAGATCTCAAAGGAGTACCTGATTTTATTCTTTGATCCTTTTGCTTTTTCTTTTGATAAGTGGGGTTTATCAGCACTTAGTGCATTCAACAGATTTACTAGTATCAGAACTTAACAGATGAGTAGCATTATTTTAATTTGTGACTTAGTAATAAGATATACAAAGTAAACTCAACTAAGCTCAATTATCAGAATTTGCTTATGTCAATAGATTTCCACATAAATAATTACTTCTTACATGGGATCCTTTGTTTATTGAAGACTACTAGATCAACATCTAGCACAGTTATCCTCATAGGATTGAATAGTTACTTAAACAGATATATCACTTATCAGAGTTTAGAAACATATATCAGACAACAGTCAGTAATTAATCACATTTGACAATTAAGCACAGAATACACAAAGATATTAAATTCTGTAAATACTGATCATAAAGTCTGATATAACAGAACAAGACTAAGCAGATTTAGAGAAAGAACCTGAAACCATTCCAAGTTCATTTACCAATCTTGTAAAAGTGGCTTCACACAATGGTTTTGTGAAGATATCTGCTAGTTGTTGATCTGTTGGAACAAAGTGCAATTCCACTGTACCTTCATCCACATGTTCCCTTATGAAGTGGTACCTGATGCTGATGTGCTTTGTCATAGAGTGTTGAACTGGATTACCTGTCATAGCAATAGCACTTTGATTATCACAGTAAATAGGGATTTTGAAATATGTTAACCCATAATCCAGTAACTGATTCTTCATACAAAGAATCTGTGCACAACAGCTTCCTGCAGCAATATACTCTGCTTCTGCAGTTGTTGTGGAAATTGACTTTTGTTTCTTGCTGAACCAAGAAACCAATCTGCCTCCAAGAAATTGGCAGCTTCCACTTGTGCTTTTCCTGTCAATTTTGCAACCTGCAAAATCTACATCTGAGTAACCTATTAGTTTAAAATCTGATTCTCTAGGATACTATAATCCCAGATCAGCTGTTCCTTTAAGATACTTGAAAATTCTTTTCACAACTATAAAGTGAGGTTCTCTTGGATCTGCTTGAAATCTTGCACAAAGACAAGTAGCATACATGATATCAGGTCTACTAGCAGTTAGATAGAGTAGAGAGCCAATCATACCTCTGTAATCAGTAATATCTACTGATTTACCAGTATCCTTATCCAGTTTTGTTACAGTGGCCATGGGAGTGGATGCACTTGAACAATCTTACATTCCAAATTTCTTCAGCAAGTTTCTGGTGTACTTAGCTTGACAAATAAAAGTGCCTTCTTCATTCTGCTTGACTTGAAGGCCCAGAAAATAGCTAAGTTCCCCCATCATACTCATCTGATACCTTGACTGCATCAGTTTGGCAAACTTCTTGCAAAGTCTGTCATTTGTAGACCCAAAAATGATATCATCAACATAAATCTGGACCAGAAGTAAGTATTTTCCATGGTTGAGGTAGAACAGTGTTTTGTCTATTGTTCCTCTATTGAATCCACTTTCCAGAAGAAACTGAGCTAAAGTCTCATACCATGCTCTAGGAGCTTGCTTAAGTCCATAAAGTGCTTTATCAAGCCTGTACACATAATCTGGATGTTTGGAATCTACAAAGCCTGGAGGTTGTTCAACATATACTTCCTCCTCTAATTCTCCATTGAGAAAAGCACTTTTCACATCCATTTGAAAGACAGTAAACTTTTTGAGAGTAGCATAAGCCAAAAATATCCTTATGGCTTCTAACCTAGCAACTGGTGCAAATGTTTCATCATAATCAATTCCCTCCTGTTGAGAATATTCTTTTGCAACCAGCCTTGCCTTATTCCTTGTAATTATGCCATCACTGTCAGTTTTGTTTCTGAATACCCACTTTGTACCAACAACAGATCTATTCTTTGGTCTTGGCACTAAGGTCCGAACTTTGTTTCTTTCAAATTCATTTAACTCTTCCTGCATTTCTTGCACCCAATCAGCATCTTGAAGAGCTTCTTCCACTTTCTTTGGCTCAGTCTGAGAGAGAAAAGAATTGTAAAAACATTCGTTTGAAGTACCTGTTCTAGTTCTGACACCTGCATCAGGATTTCCAATTATCAAATCAGGTGTATGTGATTTTGTCCACTTCCTTGCAGATGGAAGGTTTTCTCTAAAACTGGATGCTCCCCCATGATCCATGCTGTCTTCATTTTCATTTTCTTATGCTCCCTCTGAAACTATGCTCTCTGAGTTGGATTCTTCAGAATTTAGATTTTCAGCACTATCAGAACTTGGCTTATCAGAACTTGACGAATCAGAACTTGAAGAGCCAGATGAATGTTCTGATGTTTCTTGGGATGTGGTAAGATCTTGAGTATGATCCCCCTGCATAGGTGCATCTTCCTTTGGCATAGTCACCACAGTTTCAATAACATTAGAGTTTAATCCATCAGAGTTTACAATATCAGGATTTAGACTGTCAGGATTTTCAGTATCAGAATTTAAGTCTTCATTTTCGAATCTCAACTGATCATGATCAATAAAATCTTCAAGACCAGTAATCTTCTTGTCATCAAAGGAGACATTGATAGATTCCATGACCACTTTTGTTCTCAAATTATAGACTCTGAAGGCTTTTGTGGAAAGTGGATATCCAACAAAGATTCCTTCATCAGCTTTTAGATCAAACTTGGATAGCTGTTCAGGATGAGTCTTGAGAACAAAACACTTGCATCCAAATACATGAAAGTACTTCAGATTTGGCTTCTTTTTCTTCACCATCTTATATGGTGTTTTTCCTTGCTTGTTAATGAGTGTTGCATTTTGAGTAAAACAAGCAGTCTGCACAGCTTCAGCCCAGAAATAGGTTGGAAGCTTTGCTTCTTCAAGCATTGTACGTGCAGCTTCAATGAGAGTTCTATTCTTCCTTTCAACAACTCCATTTTGCTGTGGAGTTCCAGGAGCAGAAAATTCATGCTTTATTCCATGGTTTTTGCAGAACTCTTCCATTATCAAATTCTTGAACTCAGTGCCATTATCACTCCTTAAGGTTTTCACAGAATCTTTGACCAATTTATCCAGATGTTTGACATGATCAATCAAGATAGATGCAGTTTCACTTTTTGTGTGCAAGAAATACACCCATGTGTATCTAGTGAACTCATCCACATAACCAATGCATATTTCTTCTTTGCAATAGACATGACATTTACTGGACCAAATAGATCAACATGTAGCAGATGATAAGGCTCAAGAATTGATGATTCAGTCTTGCTCTTGAATGAAGATTTTCTTTGTTTGTCCTTCTGACAAGAATCACAAAGGCCATCAGGAGCAAATACTAACTTTGGCAGTCCTCTCATAAGATCTTTCTTGACCAGCTCATTTATATTGTTTAAATTTAAATGAGAGAGTTTCTTGTGCCAATTCCAGCTTTCTTCAATCGATGCTCTACTCATCAGACAGATTGCAGAACCATCAGTACTTGTTGAAAGCTTAGCTTCATAAATGTTACCATGCATGTATCCTTTCAGAACAACTTTGCCTTTAGATTTACTCACAACTTCACAGTGTTCTTCAAAGAAATCAACATGATAACCTCTGTCACAGATTTGACTTATACTCAGCAGATTTTGTTTAAGTCCTGAGACCAGAGCTACTTCTTTAATGATGACATTCCCAAGATTGATATTGCCATATCCCAATGTTTTTCCAATGTTTCCATCTCCATAAGAAACACTTGGGCCAGCTTTCTCCACAAAGTCTGATAGCAGGGCTTTATTTCCAGTCATATGTCCTGAACATCCACTGTCCAGAACTAGAATATTTTTCCTGTTACCCTGCAATCACAAAGACCACTAATGATTAGTTTTAAGGACCGGGACTTGCTTGGATCCTTTGGCCTTATCAAGTTTGTTAACATTTGCAGCGGATTTAGCATCGGAGTTTATGTTAACATTTTTCTTATCAGAACTTACACTATCAGACTTTGAATCAGAATTTACACTAGAAGGAACAATGGAAACTTTCTTCAAAGAAGGTTTTAATTGATAATAATCATAGTACAAACTATGATATTCCTTACAAGTATAAATGGAATGCCATAAACTACCACAATGAAAACAAGGATTCTGTGGTTTATATCTAACAGACTGACTCTTAACTCCTGATTTTGAAGGTAAGGAGTTAATGTTCTTATTCTTCCTGCAAAAAGAAGCCAGATGGTTAGAACTTCCACAGTTATGACATGTTTTCCTAGGAGCATCAGGAACAGGTTTATAATCATTGCTTTTATTCACACCTTCCTTTCCATTCCTATTTTTCCTAGGTGATTTTACCTTGTTTACATTCTTAACATCTTTCAGCTTATGCTTAAGCTGCATCTTAGTCATTAAGCCTATGTTTACTTCAGCTGTGTTTTCTTCTATTTTAGTTTGTCATAAATTAATCCCTCTTGAACTTCTGATTTATCATTATCAGACTTTACAGTTACAAACTTAACATGTTTTAACTTTGGCTTTTGCTTAACAACAGGCTTAATTTCTATAGTTCCTTTATCATTCTTATCCTCTCCATAACCTAAGCCCTCTTTCCAATTTTCACTACTTAGCAAATTTTTAATTGTTCTGCCAGAGTTAGTCCAAGTCCTGATTATCTCTCTTTCCTTTTCTAACTCAGTTTTTAGAGATTCATTCATTTTTAGCACTTCATCCCTAACATAAAAAGCATCATCTCTATCCTTCTGAGTTTGATGGAACATAACTAACTCTTTTTCTAAGAAATCATTTCTTTTCTTAAAAGCAAGATTTTCAGAAGTTAATCTTTCACATGTTAAAGTATGATCTCTATAACTAACAAACATGGTTTTAAGATATCTTCTCAACTCATTAATATCATCAGTATGAAAAGCATAAGTAGTCTGAGGTACCTTTGTTTCAGCAGCTTCAGAACTGCTCTCAGCACTTTCTTTTTCAGCATTTTCCATCAACGCATAGTTCTCCTCACTTTCAGAGTCTGAGGTGTCTGTCCAGCTTTTCTGCTTTGTGACAAGAGCCTTGCCTTTGTCACCCTTTACCTTCTTGCAATCAGGAGATATGTGGCCTTTCTCACCATAGTTATAGCATTTGACATTGGTATAATCTCCTCTATCAGACTTTCCTCCTCTGCCTTCAGATCTTCTGAAATTCTTCTTATCAGAACTTATGCCTTTCCTGGAAAACTTCTTTCCCTTCCTGAACTTTCTGTATGCAATCTTTGTGATTCCTTTCATCATAAGAGCACACAGCTTCATCATCTCCTCATCAGCATTAGTCTCAGGTAAGCTTTCAGAATCTGAGTCATCATCACTTTCAGAACTTGATGACTCAGTATCAGACTTTGTGAAAAGAGCTTTACCCTTGTCTTTCCTTGAGGTAGCTGCCTTGGGGGATTCTTCTTCAGCCTTAAGAGCAACTGTCCTTGACTTTCCTCCTTTCCTCTTGCTTCTTTGTTCCATCTCAAGTTCATGAGTCTTGAGCATTCCATAAATTTCATCAAGAGTTGTTTCATCAAGATTGTAATTGTCTCTTATTGTTGTTGCCTTCAAATCCCAATATTCAGGAAGAGCTAACAGGAATTTAAGGTTTGAATCTTCAAGATCATACTCCTTATTAACCAGTGACAGATCATTCAAGAGTTTGACAAATCTATCATATAAATCAGTCAATGATTCATTAGCCTTTGAGTCAAAGTGTTCATACTCTTGAGTGAGTATTATCTTCCTGTTCTTTTTAATCGTATCAGTTCCCTGACACCTTGTTTCCAGAGCATCCCATATCTCTTTAGCAGTCTTGCAGTTAATTACCCTGTTTGACATTATATTTTCAATGGCACTATGCAGTAAGTGTCGTACCTTAGCATCCTTAGCAATTGATGCGATATCTTCAGCAGTATAATCACTCTTTTCCTTTGGTACGGTTTTTGCTGCTTCACCTGTAACTGCAACAACGAGCTTGGTTGGTTTGTGAGGTCCTTCCTTGATTCTATCAAGATATTCTGGATCTGTAGCTTCCAGAAACATGCTCATCCTCACCTTCCATATGGCATATTCAGATGGTCTCAGTATGGGAACTCTGATGGTTTCAAACCGACTTTGGATTTGTGTCTTTGGAGGTTCTTCAGTTTTGGTATGCTTAGTTGGAGTTTCTGTGTCAGACATGATTGTGTTTGGATCTTTAACTATATGTGTGTTAACAGATAAGCTCTGATACCACTTGTTATGTCACACACACTGTAGAGGGGGTGAATACAGTGTAAAATACAATCAAATCGAACTTTAATATCTTAAGTAACAGAAAACAAACTTTATTGAAACAATAAACTCTGTTACAGTATGGAACTGTTACCTCTCAGTGATGAACAAATATCACGAGAGCTGCTAGGGTTACAATGAATAATCTTCTCGAATATGATAACACTTATAGTGTAAACCCTATGTCTGTGTTTATATACTACACAGTTACAAGATAATCGCTAATTGATATGGAATATAATTCTGCTTCCTAAAATATATCAATCAGATATCTTTTCTTCCAAGTATTCCATTCTTCACAGAATTCCTTCTTCATGCATATCTCTTCTTATGTTTATCTCGATCTTCTTTCCTTTAATCAGCTACTGTCCTTATCTGATCGTCCTTCAACACTTAAGTTCTGATATCCAACTTCTGATGATTATCTCCTGATAATATAAGTACTGATATCCTTAAGTCCTGACTTCCAGTATAAGTACTGATTCCCAGTTAAGTACTGATTTGTCCTGTTAAGTAAGATCTGAAAACTAAACATAAATCATATTAGCCATGACATTATCAAATATATCTAACATATAGTTTTTCACAAGTTGTTGAATTAACTGGTTTACCGGAGAAGTTCAATGGTTGCATCGGCTTTTCTCGTTAGTAGAAAATGATGAAATTGTGGTTGACTATAAAAGGTTTGTGGCCGATTGTGGAGTATGAAAAACCGGTTATAGATCAAGAAAAGGCTGACACAATTACGGATTTTGCGAAGTGGGCTGAGAAGGATGGGGTGGCTAGGGCGACCATTTTGGCTGCTCTAATGAACACTTTGTTTGATGTTTATTCTTCTAATGCCTACTTCCCAATACTCTTATGGGATAAGCGGGACCAGACACACAATACTGACTCACAAGGTCTGGAAAAGTATTCTGTGGCTAGGTTCCTTGAATTCAAGCTGGTGGACAATAAGTCCATGACTGAGTAAGTGCATGAGTTTGAGATGATAGTGCATGCTTTGAAGGAGTCTGGAATGGACCTCCCTGAGAAATTCAAGGTTATGAGCGTGATTGAAAAGCTCCCGAAGTCTTGGGAAGAGTTCTCTCTGTCCCTGAAAAGACAGAAAAGAGAGATCACCTGGAACAACCTTATGATGGGCATCTCGGTCCAAGAATAACACAAGTCCAAACAGGGACATGTGATGCCAACTGAGCACGGTACCTCGAAGGTAAACGTAGCAACTATAGGACTGAAAAGGAAGGTTGTTACTAAGAAAGTTAATAGTAATAAACCTAAGAGTGACAAAGATAAGGCCAAGAAACCAAAGGCAAACAAACTGTATTGGTCTTGTGGGCAGGTTGGAAAATGGAGTAAGGACTACCCTACAAATAAAGCAAAGAAACCGAGGTGGTAGCGCAAGAGAATGTTGTGCTTGGAACCGCAAGTGGGCCCGTAGTGAACATGGTTGTTGGTTAGACTACGGCTTCTGAAACCGACGTTGACCGGTATGTATCCTACAACCCTATAATATTTTCTACCTATATGTCAAATGAATGGTTGATAGATACTGGAGCTAATGTGCATATTTGTACTGATATTAGTTTATTTGTATCTTACCAACAGAGCCATAGCTTGACTGTGAAGATGGGAAATGCTAGTGTTGCCCAAGTACTTGGAGTAGGAAACGTGGATCTAAAGTTCCATTCAGGACGTATACTATCTCTGACTAGAGTGCATCATGTTCCCGACATGCGTAGAAATATAATAAGTGGAAGCTGTTTAGTTTCTAGTGGTTTTGAAATTTCTTTCAAGTGTAATAAAGTAGTTCTTATTCATACTAGTACACTTTTTGGCAAGGGTTACCTGTTAAATGTTTTATTTGTTATTAATGCTGAACCCATTTTGGGAACTTTGAATAATAAGATTATTCCTTCAGTTAATATAACGACTCATGTATATTCTTTTATTTTTAATATTTTCAAAGTGTAATAAAGGTATAAATAATTAAATAAATATGTGTATTGATTTTGGCAGCAGTTGTTGATTATTATTTATTTATTTGTGATATGTTGATATGAGGATTGGAATGTGTGATTTATTAGTGAGTTATACAATTTTATTTCGCTTGTAAAAGTGATTTTATTACAGTTTTAATTCCATAAATATTTGGATTATTTATAAAATTGGTTTTACAATTTTATAATTTCAATAATTATTTTTAGGACTTTATAAAATTGAGAAATCAATATTTCACTGATTATTTATTTTTAAATATTTTCTGATTGTGTTTATTTGTAAAATCCATATTTAATTCCGGAAATCTTCAAAAATCATGAAACTCATATTTTATTAAGTTCGTATTATTCTGAGAATTTTAAAATTATTTTAGAAATTTTCGGGATTCGTTTCACCCGCGCGTCGTTTCGTTTGATTGTTAAAAAGCGGGTATAAAGTGCACCTTAAAAATTGTTTTAAAATTTCCAAATTTATGTTTTCATAAACATTGGGATATTTATGATATTTTGGGTATATTTCTATAATTTTATGAACTCGTTTTTCGCGCACCTCAACTCGTTAATTTCAAATTATCGGGCAAATTGTTAACACGAGACACATGTTCATTTCTCATTCCTTACCTGATACGTGGCAGATGTACGAAAAATTGAAAAAAAATAGTAAACACATCACCCCCTTCCCCTGTTGCCTCCCTCTACTTGGTTCTCTCCCTCGGTTCTTTTGTCTATCTTTCTCGATCATACCTCTCTCCCTCTAATCTCTCCTCCTATCTTCGTTCTCCCGCTTGGCTGTTTCAGTCTTGCCGCCGCCGCGACTTTTTCGGTGAGCTGGTAGTTCTGTTCGGTTGCATGTATATGTATATATCTATTGTACTTGTGTGGGTGTGTGTTTTTGGGTGTGTGTATTATTTCATGTGATTCCTTGTTGCCTTTCCTGTGTTGTGCCGCCTGGTTTTGGCCAATTTCTGGCCGCCTTGTTTGTTCTGGTGGCGCGTGTAGCCACCGTGCCTGTCTGTTTGATTCTTTTGCAGATGGTTAATTTTGGAATTTAAATGAACTTTATTGCAATTTCTATAGGAAATTAATTTTGAATAATATTCGTGAAATGAATATTTTATGCGGAATAAATTAGATATTAATCGGTGAGATTTTGGGTATGGGAATCTGAATACTCGGGTACCCCGAAAATTTTATCGCCGTACCGTGATGACTTGTTATGAGCGGCGGTGGACGGTGATGACATCATTCCGAGTCCTAAATTTTATAATCAAATAAAATGTTTTCGAAAATAGATCATATACGGGAATTATATGTAAATAATTACGAGATTATGGAATTGATATTGCGATGAAATTACGAATTGTTGTGATTGTGACGTCGATTGTAATCGACGGGTAGGCTGATAAATAAAGGAGTTGCTGCCAAAATTTTCTAAAAGTTTATTTTAAAACATACTTATTTATATTTATACGTGTTACCCCTATTTGTGTTCGGATTACGTGATTACATGTATAATTGCTATACGAGTCGGGTTATCGAATTGGGTTATTAGAGTTTGAGGATATCAAGCATGTCAGTATAACTGATTAGGGTACTCTATATTTGTAGATCCCAGTCGAGTTTCACCAGGACCGAAGTCAGCGTAAAAGCTACTTAGGGTTTTGTAAAGCGTTGCAAGGCAAGTACCCCAGTACGTATGAATAGCTAAATGTTTTATTCTCGTAATGGAACAAAAACGTTTTAGGTTACGTATCCCCTGTAGTTATAAATCACTGTTTTCGATCTATTTTGGGGAAAAGTAACTTCAAAAGGTATCTATCTCGAATGAAATAATTTGAAAACTGGATTTTATATGTATGCTGGTAAAATGAATGATTTTGAAAATGAGATAGGTACAAGTGTTTTGGAAATTGGATAAAATGATCAGATATGGGATACATAGGGGCCAAAGTAGGCCTATTGAGGTGGCGTAAGAGGCTAATTCGGTTGCGCGCAAATTATAACCGATTAGTCCAGCAGGTTTGAGACCTAGCTAGTCTTTGAGTTCCAGAACACGTAAATGGGATGGCAGTTAGGGCCGTCTGGTGCTGATAGCCTGATCAGCTGTCTTCACATATCCGTACGTATCTGATTTGGATTTATGATTTCCATAAGGAAATAAGTGGTTGATACAGTAGTTTTATAAATGTGAATAGCATGCTAAAATTGGACTCTGGTACTTACACAACACACTACTACGTTGTTTTATCAAAAGCATGCTAGACAGTGATATCCAGTTATCTCAGTTTTTCATTATATAATGTTGTTGACATGATTATAGCTCTGTTCCTATCATTGTTTAGGCTACTGTTTTTATCCTGTTATTCATATGCTGGTACTGCTGAGCGATTATGCTCACCCTTACAACCTATTATGTATATATGTCGCAGATGCCTAGAAGACCAGTCAGACAGACCTGTGTTCCCGCCCCTTCAGGACCCGGCTCCTCTGAGGTAGTGTTTATTAGGCCACGTGTGGTGAGTTGCTGAATAAAGTTAGAGTGTGTTAGATGTTGAATAGATGGTTTATAATAATGTAAACCTGGATCGGATCTTAGTTTGGGTCAAGTTAGCATATATTAATAATAATTTTGTTGATTATATATATGGTAATTGTGTTTGGTGACGTCAACTCCTGACCCCGGGGTTGAGGCCGGCACAGTTAATTGTATTGAACCCTCGAATATATGGCATGCTAAACTAGGTCACTTAAACTTTGGTGCTCTTATGAATATGATGAACTTGGAGTTGATTTCACAACATAGCATATAAAAGAATTCTAAATATCAAGTATGTGTGTCTGCTAAACAAATAAGGAAACCTTTTCATAATATTGTTAGGGATTCAGACTTGTTAAATTTAGTACACACTAATATTTGTGAATTTGGTGGTGTGTTGACCAAGGACGAGTTTAAATACTTCATTACTTTTATAGATGATAGTAGTAGATATTGTTATGTTTATTTACTTAGACATAAGGATTAAACACTTAGTAAATTCATTATATATAAAACTGAAGTAGAAAAACAAACCAGTAAGGTACTTCAACGATTGAGATCTGACAGAGGTGGTGAGTATACGAGTAACGCTTTTTGTTAGGTCACACACACTGTAGAGGGGGTGAATAAAGTGTAAAAATACAATCAAATCGAACTTTTAATATTTCAAGTAACGGAAAACAAACTTTATTGAAACAATAAAATCTGTTACAGTATGGAACTGTTACCTCTCAGTGATGAACAAATATCACGAGAGCTGCTAGAGTTACAATGAATAATCTTCTCGAATATGATAACACTTATAGTGTAAACCCTATGTCTGTGTTTATATACTACACAGTTACAAGATAATCACTAATTGATATGGAATATAATTCTGCTTCCGAAAATATATCAATCAGATATCTTTTCTTCCAAGTATTCTATTCTTCATAGAATTCCTTCTTCATGCATATCTCTTCTTATGTTTATCTCGATCTTCTTTCCTTTAATCAGCTACTATCCTTATCTTGAACGTCCTTCAGCACTTAAGTTCTGATATCCATCTTCTGATGATTATCTCCTGATAATATAAGTACTGATATCCTTAAGTCCTGACTTCCAGTAAGTACTAATTTATCCTGTTTAAGTAAGATCTGAAAACTAAACATAAATCATATTAGCCATGACATTATCAAATATATCTAACAATCACCCCCAACTTGTAAATTAGCATAATATACAAGTTTAATAGATATTTGATGATGTCAAAAACATTAAGTACAAATGCATGAGAATTAGACTAGATAACTACAACTTACAGTCCTTAAAGCTTTACCAATCTTTAACTTCTGATAAAAACTTCAGTCTGTACAAATATTAGAATTTAAGCAGTTATAGATCTTGACTTGGCTTCATCTTCTGATCTCTCTGATGTCAGGAGTTGTTCTGGGATAGTTCTTCAACAAACATCTCTCAACATATCTAAGTTCATCAATCATCCTCCTTTTAGCATCTTTAAGCTCTGCATTATCTTCACCAATTTGAAAGATTGCAGCCCTGAGATCATTAATCTTTGCTTTTCTTATATCCTGATCCAGTCTGATCAAATAAGCTTTATCAGACTCAAGATTGAATTCCACAGCCCTGTAACCCAGAAAGGTAGTTATAATTTTAGCAGTGTTGGGCTTCATTTCAACTATATCACCCTTGTGATCTCTGTACTTTGGAACATATGTGCTGTCAGACTTAACAGAATAAAGCCTTTTCTGTCTCTGAATCTGATCCTTCAAATAGTTTGCAGCACTTTCTGTCAATCTGTCATAGGTTACTTGCTTCTTTGAAGTATCAGAACTTACTGTCTCTTGACTCTAAACAACTTGAGCCATGTCAGAGGTTGTTTTAAGAACTTTTCTTGAAGTCAGAGCAAGATCATCCTTTTCATCAGTGATTTCTTCAATCTCAGGAGGCACATAAACCTTGATAGGTTCACCAACCTTTTCTTTACCCTTGGATCTTGGATCTATCTGCGGTTGTGATTTAGCCAATGTTGCTTCAGTATTTGTCCTTTCTTTTATCACAATGCCTTTGATCTTTGGAAGTGTCTTTTTACCAGAAGCTTCAAATTTAGATATGACTTTTTCTGATTTAAGTCTGGCTTCTTCTTCCATTAAACTCTCCAAGTCCATTCCTGGATTTTCCTGGAGAAATAACTGTCTTGACATTTCTTCATCAAGATCTAAAAGTTCATCAGAACTTATCCTTTTACCAGTAGCAGAACTTGTCCTGTGACTTGTGATTTCAGTTTTTCTTGATGAGAAACCTCTACCTTGACTATGACCTCTACCCATTCCAGAGTTTCCTTGATCATCCTTTTTTATCATCCTTCCCTTTCAGTGTCTTGCCAATCTTGCATTTGGACTTAATTACTTTCTCCCCCTTTTTGGCATCAGCAGGTAGTAGAAGAAAGACAAGCAATTCCACTGAGGCTTGGATTTCAAAAAGTTGAGATTGCTGAGAAGCTTGATTTTTCAGAATATCATCAATCTGAGCTTGTTGTTTCTCTTGAGTCTTCTCAATATAAGCAATCCTGTCAAAGGTAGGTTGGAAGAACTTTTTCTTGTCAATTTTCTGAATTTGGTCCTGTTTGATGAATTCTTCCTGAATCTTGTGTAGCTCTACATGAGTAGTTGAATGGAGACCTTGTAGATGTTTAGTACTCAATGTAGTGACTCTAAGCTGGGTTTTGAAATCATCAGAATTTAACATTTCATCAGCTTTTGTCAAGTGCTCAGCAAGATGCTTTGCATTTGGAACACAGGAAACTGAGTTCCATTCCTTAGTCCACTCCTGTCCTGCAGGAGTTTCACTCCAAGGCACTGGTGCTTCTCTGGTAACAAACTTCTTAACAAGTTCAGATTTAAGAATAGTTTGTTGAGGAGCATGTCCTGAAGGACCTGCTTCATCAGCATCTGTATTTGGAGCAGCATCACCAGTATCTCCAGCATTTGTAGCATCAGAACTTACAGAATCAGTATCTTCTGATAAAACATCAGTGTGAGTAGCAATGGAGGCTTCAACATCCTCTAATTGCTGATCTGGTTCTAAGTTCTGATCAACAGCCATATCCTGATGCTCACCTATATTCTGATCATCAATATCTAGATGCAGAGAAGGTGTAGGAGAGAAGTCTGGATTTTGAGCAGCATCAGTAACAGGTGTTGTTGATGGATTAGTTGCTGTTGGAGCTTCTAAGAGAATTACTTCAGGCACAACCAAGGTCTGGATATCAATATCAGCACTTGTGCCTGTATTAACAGGAGATACAGACTTTTGAACAGGAGACACAGATGGTGTGTTGGCCTGTTCAGGAACAGCGTCCTGAGTTGGAGTTGATGGAGAAGTAGTGACTTTAGCAGATTCCTTTTCTTATGAGATCAGAGATTCCTGATCTCCTTCATGAGCTGCTGCTTTTTCATCATCTGAAACTGGCCTATTTGCCCTCTGTTTCTTGTATCTCTTTGTAGATATGGATTCCTTGGGAGTGTCAAGAACAGTCATTCTTCTAAGCCTCTTGAGAAGCCTAGATCCCCCAATTTCAGAATCCTTCTGAGAAGTCACTTTCTCATCTTCTTTGACAACAGGTTCTGATATGGAAACCTATTCCTCACTGTCAGACTCATCTCTCAAAGCAATCCTCCTTCTCTTTTGAGGTGTTTGAGGAATAGTCTTTATCCTCTTAGGCTTGGAAGATGAAGGCTTCACAGTAGGTGCTGAGGATGAGGGTTGAACTGTCTGTGAAGTGGAGAGATAGGTTTTGATATATTGCCTGAGGGTTGGTTGAGTAAAATGAGTGGTATGTTCTGATGGTTGTTGTGATGTATAGGAGGTGGTTGTTGGTTGGACATCAGGATAAACAGATATATAGGAATCAGGATCAGCATTTACTAAAATCTGTTTTACAGACTGAGGAATCTGTAAAGGTCTAACCACTGGTTTCTTAGTGTCAGCATTTACCAGGTCATTAAAGTATCGTTTTGCAACCTTAAAAGGTGGAGTTAAGGAACTGACTAAGTGAGGTTCATCAGTACAAAAAGTATATATAAGTTGACAGAATCTAGCAAAGTAGACAACATTCCTATCCTCTGTCATCCTATCCCCAATAAAACCTATTATAGCAGTTGCAAAATCAAAATGAGTTTGGTTTATAATGGCATACCCGATGTGCTGACTCATTATGGGGATGGCATCAAAATTCGAACACTTGTTCCCAAAAGCTTTAGTGATGCAGTCGAAGAAGAAACTCCATTCCATTCGGATATGAGCCCGTTTCAACTGCCCAAGCTTTGCCAAACTCTGTTCATACCCCAAACTGGCCATTAACTCCTGAAGAGCTGATTCCTCTGGAATTGAAAAAGTACATCCTTCTGGGAGATGTAGAGCCTTGCGTATTGTACCAGGAATGACTGCATATGGAGAATCACCCACTTCGAAAACAATACTAGGAGTACCATGTTGACCACCATTATCAAAGTTTCCGATCCTCCAAAGTGTCAGAACTTGTTGGCTTGAGAATACTGAAGGTTGGGTCAATGCATACCCGATTTCACTGTGTGCAAGAAGGTCTTGCACAAAATGCAATTCAGACGGAGCTTCAACATTATTAAGAATTGCAGCATAGTTGTTTGGAACAAATTTAGCTCCATCAATGATTAAATCCTTAGGTGCCATAAAATTAATCGAGATGTATAAGTGCCTGTTAGGTGTTTGATAGAATGTCTATATGAAAAACCAACGTTAGAAGAAGAAAGAGAGTAAAAGCAAATAGAGAGAAAAAGTGTGAAAGGAAATAAAAGATTAAAAAATCCTCTCTCTGTCTTACTTATACTTTTGAAAAAAAAATGTAACCGTTGGACACCTGTCAGACATGCAGTAAAAATGAATAGTTAATGGGCACGGGAAAACAGTAATCATTACTTACCCATTTGCAGTTTTTCAAGGAAAAACCGTTCCACTTACCAAGTTATTCCATTAATCAAGGTGAAACAGTTTTAATTCAAAATTGAAACTGTTCCCACTTATTTAATTATTTTTCACTGCAACATCAATATTCTGAAAAAAAATCCGAGTGAAAATGACCATAATAAATCAGATGAGCAAGTACTGATACAATAAAATCAGAACTTAAGTTAAAACATAATTTATATGGTCATCAGAATATGAATATGTATCAGGATTTATCAATTACAAAATATCTCAGAGACAAGATCTTGAAACAAAAACAAATTTCATTAATATATCAAGAGAATACATTCATGAAATTTAAATTACATCAGAACTTGTACAAGGTTTCCCTAAGCTGCTAATCCTAATGTCAACAGCCTTTGTCCTAGCTCAAGAAGCAGGGCAAGGCTGATGATGAAGAAAAACATGAAGAAGAAAATAAATCATTTCTTCTTCCTACTCTCAACAAACAGAATAGCGAGTCGTATGATTCGCTCTTGCTGGCGGAGAGCTTCCAGCCTTTCCTCCTCCAATCGCTCCAGATGGTCATGGTAATCCATATAGAAGAACAAGAGGTGGGTGAGTACCTCCTGGGGAACGGATTCCCATATCTCATCAGGAATGGCAGTAACGTGCCATTCCTGCTGCCAATCGGCACAGCTCAGCTCCATGTAGAAGGTTTCGTAGTTCAAAAACATATATATCTGACCATGGTGTTTTTGATAGAAAAAATATGAAGGTGAGTTTGTGATAAAATAGTTGATGAGAAGGTTGATGTGAAGTGGTTGTTTATATAGGCAAGAGAATGCCAGGAGACGCAAAGAAATTTAATGCTGACAGGTAGAATTAATTTTACCTCGTCTCCCCAGACTTGGAAAAAGAAAAACATTCATTGGAAAAGGAAAACCAGGTTTAATGCGCACAAGAAACAAGTAAAAGTTGACTGTTCATGTACGAGTACCACTATCCCTAAATATAATGACTGTTAATTTTCCACTTCAACATTTTCTGGTTTAAACTGAGATTTTTTCCAAATTTTATCCACAAAAAAGTCAAGTAAAGAATCAGACGTTAATATTAGAACTTAGACTTATATCAGAACTTAACGGTCACCAGAACATAATCTCTTAACTCGAAAAATGAATGCCTATCTTAGTAAGTCCTCACACAAATTCTGATTTATATTCTTCAGAACATAATCATCAGAACATGCAATCAGAACTTGTCCTCAGAATTTGTGCATTATGACACAATGACTGTTCATCTAAAACAACATAGATCACCACAGTGATTTTCATCATTAATATGGAGTCTTTAGTGTGTGCATTAAGCTAAATATCAGACAAGGAGTAAAGTCTGATTCACTTCTGTACATCTTAGAAATAAGGCATAACTAAAACTTTGCTAAAGAGCTGTCATTATACTGAAACCTACCGTTGAATGAGTTCATGTTTGAGTCCACCTCAACTATTGTGTTCTAATTTTGTGCATCTTTTTAAATTCCTTTTTACAGTGGTTTCTCAGTGTAAGTGAGTCACGACTGCTTATCAGAATTTATGCTATTATCAAAGTATTTCTCCAGTAATTATAGAGTGTGAAAAGTCACCAAGAAAATATTTTATTTGCTTTTCTGATGCATATTACTTAATATCAGCAATGCACTTGGGTCTTCCCTTCCACATTTTTACTCTAGATCTCAAAGGAGTACCTGATTTTATTCTTTGATCCTTTTGCTTTTTCTTTTGATAAGTGAGGTTTATCAGCACTTAGTGCATTCAGCAGATTTACTAGTATCAGAACTTAACAGATGAGTAGCATTATTCTAGTTTGTGACTTAGTAATAAGATAGACAAAGTAAACTCAACTAAGCTCAATTATCAGAATTTGCTTGTGTCAATAGATTTCCACAGAAATAATTACTTCTTACATGGGATCCCTTGTTTATTGAAGACAACTAGGTCAGCATCTAGCACAGTTATCCTCATAGGATTGGATAGTTACCTAAACAGACATATCACTATCAGAGTTTAGAAACATTGATCAGACAACAGTCAGTACTTAAACATATTTTTCAATTAAGCACAGAATACACAAAGAGATTGAATTCTGTAAATACTGATCATAAAGTTTGATGCAACAGAACAAAACTAAGAAGATTTAGAGAAAGAACCTGAAACCATTCCAAGTTCATTTACCAATCTTGTAAAAGTAGCTTCACACAATGGTTTTGTGAAGATATCTGCTAGTTGTTGATCTGTTGGAACAAAGTGCAATTCCACTGTACCTTCATCTACATGTTCCCTGATGAAGTGGTACCTGATGCTGATGTGCTTTATCATAGAGTGTTGAACTGGATTACCTGTCATAGTAATAGCACTTTGATTATCACAGTAAATAGGGATTTTGAAATATGTTAACCCATAATCCAGTAATTGATTCTTCATCCAAAGAATTTGTGCACAACAGCTTCCTGCAACAATATATTCTGCTTCTGCAATTGATGTGGAAATTGACTTTTGTTTCTTGCTAAACCAAGAAACCAATCTGCCTCCAAGAAATTGGCAGCTTCCACTTGTGCTTTTCCTGTCAATTTTGCAACCTGCAAAATCTGCATCTGAGTAACCTATTAGTTTAAAATCTGATTCTCTGGGATACCATAATCCCAGATCAGCTGTTCCCTTAAGATATTTGAAAATTCTTTTCACAACTGTTAAGTGAGGTTCTCTTGGATCTGCTTGAAATCTTGCACAAAGACAGATAGCATACATGATATCAGGTCTACTAGCAGTTAGATAGAGTAGAGAGCCAATCATACCTCTGTAATCAGTAATATCTACTGATTTACCAGTATCCTTATCCAGTTTTGTTGCAGTGGCCATGGGAGTGGATGCACTTGAACAATCTCGCATTCCAAATTTCTTCAGCAAGTTTCTGGTGTACTTAGTTTGACAAATAAAAGTGCCTTCTTCTCTGCTTGACTTGAAGGCCCAGAAAATAGCTAAGTTCCCCCATCATACTCATCTGATACCTTGACTGCATCAGTTTGGCAAACTTCTTGCAAAGTCTGTCATTTGTAGACCCAAAAATAATATCATCAACATAAATCTGGACCAGAAGTCCTTTCCATGGTTGAGGTAGAACAGTATTTTGTCTATAGTCCCTCTGTTAAATCCACTTTCCAGAAGAAACTGAGCTAAGGTCTCATACCATGCTCTAGGAGCTTGCTTAAGTCCATAAAGTGCTTTATCAAGCCTGTAGACATAATCTGGATGTTTGGAATCTACAAAGCCTGGAGGTTGTTCAACATATACTTCCTCCTCCAATTCTCCATTGAGAAAAGCACTTTTCACATCCATTTGAAAGACAGTAAACTTTTTGTGAGCAACATAAGCCAAAAATATCCTTATGGCTTCTAACCTAGCAACTGGTGCAAATGTTTCATCATAATCAATTCCCTCTTGTTGAGAATATCCTTTTGCAACCAGCCTTGCCTTAATCCTTGTAATTATGCCATCACTTTCAGTTTTGTTTCTGAACACCCACTTTGTACCAATAACAGATCTATTCTTTGGTCTTGGCACTAGGGTCCAGACTTTGTTTCTTTCAAATTCATTTAACTCTTCCTGCATTGCTTACACCCAATCAGCATCTTGAAGAGCTTCTTCCACTTTCTTTGGCTCAGTCTGAGAGAGAAAAGAATTGTAAAGATATTCGTTTGAAGTACCTGTTCTAGTTCTGACACCTGCATCAGGATTTCCAATTATCAAATCAGGTGTATGTGATTTAGTCCACTTCCTTGCAGATGAAAGGTTTTCTCTAGAACTGGATGCTCCCCCATGATCCATGCTGTCTTCATTTTCATTTTCTGATGCTCCCCTTGAAACTATGCTCTCTGAGTTGGATTCTTCAGAATTTAGATTTTCAGAACTATCAGAACTTGGCTTATCAGAACTTAACGAATCAGAACTTGAAGAGCCAGATGTATGTTTTGATGCTTCTTTAGATGTGGTATGTTCTTGAGTATGCTCCCCCTGCATAGGTGTTAGGTCTCAATATGTTTGTAGAAGGGGGGTTGAATACAAACAATACCGTTTAATCAAATAAAATGCGGAATAAAAATATGAAACAAAATTCAAGTTAAATAAAATTATTATTAAACTTGAAAGGTGTTACAACAACGGTATCGTTTACAAGGGATTAATCTCAAATCAATTATCACAAATCTAGAATAAATTCAACATGAACGTTTTTTGCAATAAAAAGATCAAATGCTATAAGCGATTTGAGATTAAGTTCTAGGGATTTTGATCCGCTAGATTGTTACACAAGAACAAGATAAATAATTCTAGTGGTTTGGATTTAACTTTACAATCTAGAATTTTGATCTTGAATAAAGCAGATGAAAAATGATATGTCTTGCTTTTTGTTTCTGCTGTGTTCTTGACTTGTGTATTCTGTATGATGTCTTAATGAACTGCTTCTACTGCTTCTTTTTAATCCAACAGTCGAGTAGAATGTACTGGCATGACAATCTCTTTGAACTGGCAAGACAATCAGAATGAACTAGCAAGACTTTCGGTATGACTATCAATTGTCATACCGATTGTCATAGTAGTTCAAAATCAGATTGTCTTACTGAATTAATAATAGATTTTAATGTAATAAAAAATCTGATAAGACAATTATTTTGAATTAGCATGACTTTCGATATGACTATTGATTGTCATACTGATTGTCATACTAATACAATCAGTTGTCTTTTTGAATTAATAACAGATTTTAAATCAATTAAAATTCTGAAAAACCTTAATATTAATTCTGAATTAATTAATCAATTAATTTAATTAATCAATAAATTAATCTTTGCAGATATAATTTATTTTCTTAATTAAATTATATGACTTAATTAATTAATAGAGAATTAACACTAACCCTGAGCAGCATCCATTCTCCTGTAAAACTTCTGAAAATCATTGAAATATATGAATCAATTCCACCACTTCAACGTTGACACTCGATGTACTGTCTGGTTCATGAGTGACTAACTTCCGTGACGTTTCTTCATGTCTTGACTTTGATACTTTGATTTTCTTCAGACTAAATCCTTGTAATTAATTGATACCCTGACGAGATCTCTGACACTTGATTAAATCCACAATCTTGATTTATATCACTGAGGCTTGATCAATTTCTTGAGCTTCTTTCAGTGAATTAAGTCTTCAAGTCTGTAGATGAATAATGTTTCTTAACCCTTTGACAGGTGTTACTTTGTGAGATCTCTCTAATGATAGATCCACTATTTACTAATTACATTCTTATTTGAGTTGAGTTAAATCCTCGAATAAACAAATAGGCTTAACATATGCCTTTCAATAGGTGCATCTTCCTTTGGCGTAGTCACCACAGTTTCAATAACATCAGAGTTTAATCCATCAGAGTTTACAGTATCAGGACTTAGACTGTCAGGATTTTCAGTATCAGAACTTGAGTCTTCATTTTCAAATCTCAGCTGATCATGATCAATAAAATCTTCAAGACCAGTAATATTCTTGTCATCAAAAGAGACATTGATAGATTCCATGACCACTCTTGTTCTCAAATTATAGACTCTGAAGGCTTTTATGGAAAGTGGATATCCAACAAAGATTCCTTCATCAGCTTTTAGATCAAATTTAGATAACTGTTCAGGATGAGTCTTGAGAACAAAACTGTAAGTCATATGTCATAGGCCTATTTGTATATTCGAGGATTCAACTCAACTCAAATAAGAATATAATAAGTAAATAGTGGATCTACCGTCAGAGAGATCTCGCAAAGTAATATATATCAAAGGATTCAGAAACAAGGTTCATCTACAGACTTGAGGAATTAATTCACTGGAAGAAGTTCAAGAAATTGATCATGCCTCGGTGATATAAATCAAGAGTGTGGATTTAATCAAGTGACAGAGATCTCGTCAGAGTATCATTATTTACAAGGATTTAATCTGAAGAAAATCAAAGTATCAAAGTCAAGACATGAAGAAACGTCACGGAAGTTAGCCACTCATGAACCAGACAGTACATCGAGTGTCAACATTAAAGTGGTGGAATTGATTCATAATTTTCTGTGATTTTCAGAAGATATTCAGAAGATTGGTTGCTGCTCAGGATTAGTATTAATACTCTATTAATTAATTAAGTCATATAATTTAATTAAGAAAATAAATTATATCTGCAAAGATTAATTTATTCATTAATTGAATTAATTGATTAATTAATTCAGAATTAATATTAAGGATTTTTCAGAATTTAAATTGGATTAAAAACAGTCTTAAATCAGCAAGACAATTGAAAATGAACTAGCATGACAATCAGGATTGTCATACCGATTGTCATGCCAAGTCATTTCAATTGTCCTACTGAAAGTTCTACTGGGAAGGAGATAGTCTTGCTAGTTCAACTGATTGTCATACCGAAAGTCATTGTAGTTCAATCAGATTGTCTTGCTAGTTCAATCCATTGTCCTACCGAAAGTCTTGCCAACTATAGGATTGTCATTCCAGTTCAAATCAATTCTGTTGAATGAATTAAAAAGACACAGAAGCAGCAGAAAGAAATAATCATCAAATACACAAGTCAACAAACAAGAACAGAGCAGCCACAACAAACATTTTATTTTTCTCTGCAACTTCAAGATCAATTTCTAGATTGTAAAGTTAAATCCAATCAACTAGAAATCTTTATCTTGTTCTTGTGTAACAATCTAGCGGATCAAAATCCCTAGAACTTAATCTCAAATTGCGTTTAGCATTTGAATCTTTTTATTACAAAAATAGAAAAAGTTCATGTCGAATTTATTCTAGATTTGTGATAATTAATTTGAGATTAATTCCTTGTAATCGATACAGTTGTTGTAACACCTTTCAAGTTTAATAATATTTTTATTTAACTTGAATTTTGTTTCACATTTTTTATTCCGCATTTAATTCGATTATTCGGTACTGTTTGTATTCAACCCCCCTTCTACAAACACATTGGGACCTAACAATTGGTATCAGAGCCTTCTGATTAACGAACAAATCAAGATCCTAGACTTTTGTGATTTTTCAACTCCTTGAATTTTTATTTATTCAAAAATTCATAATGACTTCACAAAAAGTTGGAACCGTTAAAATTCCACTATTTGATAAAGAAAATTATATCATGTGGAAGAAGAAGATGCTATTATTTTTACAAGTTGCAAATCCCAAATATCTGAACTTGTTAAAGAAGGGTCTAAAAACTCCGATGGTTATTGAACCAGAGGTGATAGTAGATGATGTTGTGATTACCATAGCTAGAACCTATCCAAAAGAGCCTGAAGATTTTACTCCTGCTGAGAAGGAAGAAGCCTCCTTGGATGCCAGCCTTCAATTAATATTAATTGATTCCCTTGATCCCTTGATGAACAGACATGTGATGAACTGTAAAAATTCCAAACACATGTGGGAAACTATTGAGGTGATTAATGAAGGCACAGAGGAATTTAGGGAGAACAAGTTGGAGATCCTAACCTCTGAGTATGAATATTTTAAATCAAATCCAGGAGAAGGAATTACTGAAGTGTTTGAGAGGTACAATGCGTTGATCAACAACCTGAACATAAATGAGAAATATTATTCAATCAGGGAGGTCAACAAAAAGTTCCTTTTAACACTGCCAACTCATCTTGAACATAGAATCACTGCCATTAGAGAAGCTAGAGATCTGAGTGAGATTTATTTGGACAGGCTCTATGGAGTGTTAAAAACCTATGAGTTGGAGCAGATTCAACAGAAGGAAGTCTACGGGAAGGATAGAATGGTCAGCACATCTACTGCACTTGTAGCTGAAGGTCAACAACAACAGCAATCTCAACAATTGGAGAGAATGGTACAGTGTTCCAAGGCTGAGGAAAATATGTTAGTAGCAGAATATGATCCTCCTACTATAAATCAATCAAATGATGATTTTTATTCCTTGGAAGAGCTGGAGCAATTGGAAGACGAGTCAATGGCCCAAATTGTCAAGAGATTCTCCCATGTCAGATTCAAGAGGAATCCAAAGCTTAAGTACAAGTCCAACTACAACAAATTCCAGAAAGGTGGATCTTCATCCTCTAACACCAGCAGTGGTGGATACAAAACAGGGATGGTTGATCGGAGCACCATCAGATGCTATAACTGCAATGAGTTGGGACACTTTGCCACAGAATGTAGGAAGCCAAAGCAAGTAAGAAAGAACTCTGAAAGGGCTTATCTGGCAAAGGGAAGAAGCTGGGATAATACTGACAGTGAAGATGAAGATGAAGGAAATCTTGCTCTTATGGCTATTGATGGAAAAGCTTCATCGTCAAGAATAGAGGTAAAACTTTCTGATGCTGAAATGGTTTATCATCTAAGAGGTAACTTAGATTGTGCACGTCGTGATAATGAACTGTTAAGTTTACAGATCACAGACCTTGAGAAAGAGGTTAATGAATTAAGACTTGTGCACATTAATCAAGACAAATTAAAAGAACAAGTATCTTTTCTAGAGAATAGAGTTGACTATTATAGAAAACTTGAAACTATTCTCAAAGACAAGATCACCGGTCTTGAGACTAAGGTTAGAGCTTACTTCAATTCTTGTTCGAAGGCTAAAGAGTTCTACAGTAAGCAATCTGTTAATCAAACATCTGGAATAGGTTATGATTACAATGTTGCTATTGGAGAATTAGGCATAAACTCCCCTCCTCGTGTCTGTGCTAAAGGGAGGGAAGTACCACATGTGCTTAAGGGTGTTGATGAACCCCTCTATAAACCATCAATTGCTGAACCATTTGATGCGACCTCTTCTGTTATTCAGGAAGAAATACGTGCTGAAGATCATGCTAATGAGAAGGTTGTTTCCAAGTCAAGTATGTCGAAAGTTCCAGTCAAAGTTGTGAAAGCAACTGAGACTAACTCAGACACACATGAGTTGGATAACAAAAATGCCATGTCTGCCATGCATAAATTGCCTACTATTAATCACTCTCATAAAGCATGTGGTGTTTCTAATTGTATGTCTTGTGCTTTTAATATGATGTATGCTTATTTTAATGGTAAGCATGTTTCTAATGATAAGACTACTCCTCGTCAGCATGTGAATAACAAGAAGCATGATAGGTCTAAGACTGCTAGTCCTTCTAAGGCTAGAAAGGAGACATTTGTGCCTAAGCCTAACCAGAAATTCGTTAAGGCTATTTACAAGGTCAAATGTTCAGTCATTGAGAATGTTGAGATCGTTAAAATTAAAAATTTTGTTTTGCCTGACAAAGGACAATTCTACAAGTATGCCGGGCCCAACCAAGTTTGGGTTCCGAAGAAGGTCTAATCCATTTGAAGTGCAGGGCAGTATACAGGTGTAACCGGTAGTGTGGATTGTAATAACCCCCAAAATTTTCAACTTTTTGTAACCCTTGTGAATAGTATTTTTGCTAAATGAGAAAACTTTTCATGCCACACTATGTAGGGGTTCTGTTATGGATATTATGAGATTTTATTAGTACTCTATACGGTATATGAGTGTATGTAAAGATCGTCAGAATCCAATTCCGAACACTTTGGTTTTTCCCGGAAATCCACTAGATACGGAGAGAATTGAGTATAAGGTAACAGGATAAAAAGGATTTAAATTAAAGGATTATAATAGAGGATCATAAAAAGGAATATAATGTATTGAGAAAGGTTAAGGGAACCTAAGTAATAAGATCCCGGGTATGATCCTTCAAACGATAAACGAGAACGAAAGTTAAGCGAACCGTATAACAGATCAGCGGTCATTAGGCAAACAATTAGGAAGTTAATCAAAGGGATTAGAGTGAGTGATGTCACCCAACCAATGAGAGGAGGAAAAAGAGGGAAGGATGACATCACAACATGACATAAGCATGACATGGGAAGGAAGGAGATGTGGTGGCTTTTTAACCACACAAAATCAAGGGCAAATAGGTAATTGACTAAATCAAACACAAAAACAAATCAACCAAGCCAAGCAAATTCATTCTTCATCAAAATCAAAAAGAAACCAAGGCATTGTTCTTGAGAGCTCTCGGCTTTTTACTATTGCAAAAGGCAAGAAAATTCAAAATCAAAGATCCAAGCTTCCTAAATTGGTGAGTTAATTCCCTAATCATCTTCATGCTTAGTTAGGGCTATATCATGAGTTTAAGCCATCAATTCCTTCTCAATCTTCTTCATTTAATCAAAGAAGAAGACAATGAATAGTGTTTTCAAGTTTTTAACTTGAAATTTTTCTTGTTTTCCTTGAAGATCCAAGCATTCCTAAGACTTCTCAAAGCTTCTTAAGACTTCCTAGCTACTCCCACCACTTCAAGGAAGGTATATCATCTCCAAACCCTAGATTCGTATGTATTATAAGATGATTTTGATTAGTAGGGTGATATTGTAGCTTGATGTTTGTGATTTAGAGTTTGGGATTGAAATGGTATTGAAATGGAATGGTAAATGTTGTTGTTTTGATTAAAAGAACTTAAGTATGGTTAAAGTTAAGCTTAGGCATAAGTATGAATGTTAAAATTGAATTGGTTGGGGTTGTTATGATGTGATAAGGATGGATGTTGGTTGTATGTTGGATTTGAGGTTGAATTGGGTTGGTTTTGAATGGTTTAAAATTGGGAAATCGCGTAAACATAGCCGTCGTAATGTCCGATTTTCTTTAGACTGTTTTTGTGCATAACATTAGGACCCGAGAACCCCCTTCTAGATTATGACCATTGCCATGTTTAGATAGCTCATATTACGAGCTTCATTTTGATATGTAGTTTGTTCGATTCCGATGCACGGTTTAGGAGAAACGACCGTTTCATGTAACGGTGTTTCGCGAACGAAACTTTTCCCCTCGCCTTACTTTGAAACATAGGCTAAAGACCAAAAAGGGTTAATTAATGTATGAAACATTTATGGTAAGTGTGTTAGGCAGTTGGTAAGACACTCGCGAAGGAATCGCCTTAAAACTCGTAAAGGTTAAATTATTAAAAATGGTGGAGCCGAGGGTACCCGAGTGACTTAAGCGAGTCAGTAAGCGCAAAACAAGCGTTAGAGTCTAAGTTAGTTAAAGTATAGATTTACAAGTGACTTTGGTTTAATTCCAACTTACTTGTTGTTTATAGGTTACCAGACTCGTCCAGAGCCTTTTATCACCCCAAGTCGCTCAGGCAAGTTTTCTACCCGTTATAACTGTTGTTGTGATGTATATATGTATATGCATTATCTTGCGATAGATGCATGTTGGTTAATTAGCAAATGTTGCAATATATTGAAGCATGCTGCTATGGTATATATATATATATATGCATGCCTGTTTCGTATTCTTTCCATATATATCTGTTGATTCAGTTGATAATACCTATGCTAGAGGATAGCGGTAATTTGCATATACCCTTAGTATAGGGACCCAAAGGTGAAAACATATTTCTAAACCGGGAGTCGATGTTCCCGAGGATAATATATATATTTTTATATATATATGGTTATATATTAATCGAATAAGGTTTATTCGATAACTTTAACTTTATTTTATTATCGAATATTATTTGAATATTCATTCGAGGGCTTATGACTCAGTTTATATTATTAATGATTATTAATTGGATATTCATTTGAGGATGTATGACTCCTTTATTTCATGAATATTAATTATAGTATTCATTCGAGGACTTATGACTCTGTTAATTCTATTTAATGAATATTACTTTAAATATTCATTCGAGGACTTATGACTCTGTTTATTCTATTTAATGAATATTATTTTGAATATTCATTCGAGGACTTATGACTCCGATTATTTACTAAATAATATTCTTTATTTTATTAAAGAATAATTTTTCGATAATCAAACTTATTTTCGATTATTCAAATAAAGATAGTACTTTCATATAAGTATATCTTTGGTTATTTGCTATTCATTCAAGTATAAGTTTTCCAACTTCTACCTCAATTATTCTTATGGGAATATTATTTAAATAATAATATTCAGATATTCCTTTCATATCGGGACTGATTTATTTTAATAAATCAGTATTACTCCAAACACTCTTTAAAGTGTTTTCGAGTCTTCAAAATGATTTTTAAAAGTTAGAGCGGATCCCAAAACTCATTTTTATATTTAAGATCTTCCTTTTTAAGGGGATTTAAATACTCGCTCAAAACCTGAGGGATCCGGCTCTGTGGTGTATTTTATATTCGCAACACAGTTGCAGTTTTGGTAAATGAATTGATTACTTACCCAACGTTCGGGAAGTAAGTCCATCTATTGAGTCGGCATAAGCAACATGGGCTCAGTGGGCGTCCATGATAGTGTAAGTGGCTCAGTGGGAGTCCATCAAATGCATAAGTGGCAGAGTGGCAGTCCAGCATAAGGTCCTATTACGACCAGGGTGATGACCAGTGGGGAATTCGTCCATCTACTAGTAGAAAAGGTTACTTATGGGTATCTTTGCCTGATCAGCAAGATATCTGGTTTATGCCAAATTCTTTTCCTTTCCAAATTTATTGGATATTGCAATTCTGTTCATACTTTACATGACAGAGGTTTTCAGGAAATTGTATAAAGAAGATGTATATGTTGATATATATATATATATATATATATATATATATATATCAGAACTTAATGAAGTATATCATAACTTCATTTCCTTTAATAATATTTCAAAGATTTAATCTATTCAAATCTTGTCTTGTAGTCTCATCTATCTGATGAACTGTTGAAAGCTCATTATACTTTGAACAGTGGTAGTTCAAGCGGCTTTTTAAATGATATAAGTATAGTGAAGTATTTGGTAACTTCATCCCTTGTTTTTACTTATATCTAGTAAGTAATTATCTTACGCATGATAAAAGGTTCTAGTAAGT
Organism: Apium graveolens; assembly: GCF_009905375.1. Classification (NCBI taxonomy): domain Eukaryota; kingdom Viridiplantae; phylum Streptophyta; class Magnoliopsida; order Apiales; family Apiaceae; genus Apium; species Apium graveolens. The sequence continues at coordinate 23,831,188 of NC_133650.1, read as the reverse complement.
ATCCATTTAGATACTTATATTATTGTTATCACTATATATTATCTTGCGAGCTGTAAGGCTCACTCTTGCTTTATTTCTTCATCACACAACAACAGTTAGAAAAGATGGCCAGACTCCAGCAGACCCAGCGCAAGCGCGTGGGAAGCGTCCCGCGTCTTCCCGATGATGTTGTAGCTGCTATAGCTGCAGAGGTAGATCTATTGGTAGATCAGGCATTCTATTTTTGAGAATCAAATTATGTATAATTATAACTTGTGGCAGATAATGGCAATTAACTGTAAATTATCAAGTAATCATTTTGGGTTGTAATAACTTTTAAATTGTGGATTCAAAGACCTGTACTTATTTCAATTTCATCTCTGAGACTATAACGGGTTGTGGTGTGTGTTAGTGTGGGGTCACAGCATAAGGTTATTTATTATTAATTAAGTGAAGTGATATTATGGAAAGAAAGACCGTGACGACCCGGATCCCCGACCCCGGATCTGGGGGTGTTACAGAAATGGTATCAGAGCTAAGCGTTATAAACCTCAGAGATGATGCGACGATATAATAACAAACTCACAAAGATAATAAGAACTCTTGCCAAGTTCATGGTCGGACTACTTAAAGTAGTGCTGACAGTTAAAACCCTTACGGGAACCCTTATAAGTATCATGATAGTAACTTAGCTCGTTTAATGTGTAGGCGCCTGAGATAGAGGACCCTGAGATGTTCGAGCGTGAACATGATGAGGCACTGCTAGATGTTGAGGATCAGGAGGAGCCTGAGATGGAGGAGGATGAGGAGGACCCCTCAGAGGAGTCAGAGACGGAGGTCATTGCTATTTCAGATGAGGAGGACCCCTCAGAGGAGTCAGAGACAGAGGTTATTGCTATTCCAGATGAGGAGGGCCCGGATGAGGTCCCAGTAGCTGAGGAGCGTGTTGGACCTACGGTAGTGTATGCTGGTACCCCATTACCCATACTTCCGGTGGTCAGAGCCCCTACCCCTCCACCACTATCCTGGATTTCCGATGATGACAGCTCAGAGACCCATACTTCTGAGCCTAGGCAGACCGAAGAGGCACCCTCAGCGGCTCCGGATTCACCACCTCTTGACCCTGCCCACAGGCAGTCTTCGTTAGCTCATGGATATGTTCAGGATGTTCTGAGGACCCGAGTGGCTGTTGCCGAGGGCCGACTGGATGAGGCCAGGCGGGAGTTGGATGCAGAGAGGGCGGGTAGGCGTACCCGAGCTTATAAGACTAGGTCTTCTATACCCCGATCCTTGAGGAGGGAGCTTACGGGGATAGAGCTCACATCCCGAGCGAGGCTCAGATCGCTCCAGGGGGACAGGCATGGTAGGATCTCCAGGCGGCAGGCCGACTATATCTTCCGTCGTGCGATGGAAAGGGTATGGGAGCTGACCCGCTCCGGTGTGTGATTCAGGATTGATGATGGAATAGTCTAGTTGTCTAGTTAGCCGAGGCCTGAGTAAGAGCCAATTTTCCGGGATAGTTGACTTGTATATAGCATCCCTTTTTCTGACTAGACAGATAGACTCTTGTGTATCACTTTTGGGACAGATGACTGTAGCACTGTTGTACTTTTGACCAGATCAAACTATGTATTTCTCGCATTATGTATATATTTGTTTCCTTTGGTTCAGTTCATTAGTGACGGGATCACTGTTTTTATCATTATTATTACTGCACGTCGTATTAGAACTTTCTTAAAATAATAGAATTGCGATATACGTTCTCCCCATTATAAGAGCTGTGCAAGGCACAATATTGTATATGATTGTGACCTAACGTTGAATTTCCCAATAATTTTTTTTTATTATCAGAATCATGCCGCCAAGAAAGATTGGAACTAGGGCGAACCCTGGATCTGAGGACCAGGGAAGCCATAACCAGGATGATAGGAACCAGGAACACAGTGAAGAGGAAGATGAGGATTATGTGGAACAGGATGACTCCCTGTATGAAGAGGAAGAGGAAAGATATGATGTTGAGGGATTTGAGATAGAGGCTGAAGAAGGAGAAACCGAGATTGAGCAACCAGTACCAAACCCAGGCATGGATCCCATGGGCCAGTTCATGCAACTCCTAAGGCAGAATTTGGAACGTCAACCCAACCCACCCCCTCAAGGAAATAACAATACCGTGGCAAACTCTTTCAGGGCTTTTAAGTCCCTTAAGCCCCCTGAGTTCCACGGATCAGCCGACCCAGTTGAGGCAAGGGCATGGTTAAAGGAAATGGAGAAATCCTTTGAGATTTTGAGTACCGATGAGGCACAGAAGACTGTATTTGCTACCTACCTTCTGAAAGGAGAAGTTAACTACTGGTGGGAGGCCAAGAAAAACATGGAGACAGATGCTATTATAACCTGGGAGAGATTTAGTCAGTTGTTTCTAGGAAAGTATTTCCCGAGGTTTATGGAAAACCAGATGGAGCTCAAGTTCTTGGAGCTAAAGCAGAATAACTTGTCTGTAGCAGAGTACGAAGCGAAATTTACTGAGTTATCAAGGTTTGTGCCGGAGTTTGTGAGCACCGAGGAAAAGAAAGCTAGGAGGTTTCAGCAGGGACTGAAACCGTGGATTCAGAATAGGGTGGCAATCCTTGAGCTTACGGACTATGCCACTCTGGTGCAAAAGGCAACGATTGTAGAAGTCGGAAGTGAACAGATGCAGAAGAAAAGAGAGAAGAAAGGAATAAAGAGGAAAAGTATGAGCATGGGTGGAGGTTCCGCAGGAAGGAGCTTCCCAACTAGATTTAATCGAGGAGCAGTGTCCCTACCAGGAAGGAACACTGGGTTTAAGTGGCCAATGAGTGTGAGTGTGAGCCAGGGTGGCCAGAAATCAAGAATGTCCTATTCCAACCATTCTCGACCCCCATTGTCAGCCTGTAACATATGTGGTAGGAATCACACTGGGGAGTGTAAAGGAAAGTCAGTAACCTGCTTTAAGTACGGTCGGGAAGGCCACTATTCAACTAAGTGCCCATCATCAACCCCTGCCGTCATTCCAACCACCACTTGTCATCAGTGTGGACGCCCAGGTCATTGGAAGAGGGAATGCCCAATGAACAAACCAGCAGCTTCGGGAGCAAGCAGGGCTGCTTCTAATAAGCCACCTACTGCGAGGACTTTCAACATGACAGTCCAGGATGCTATGAAAGATTCAGATGTGATAGCAGGTATCCTTTCTCTAAATTCAGTCAGTGTAAATGTTTTATTTGATTCGGGAGCAACTAAATCTTTTATATCAAAGGACTTTGCGCGTAAGTTAAGACTTAAGGCTGAACCCTTGATAGAACTCTTGCAAGTAGAAATAGCCAATCATGAAATTATTCCTGTTAACCAGATTCACCCCGCCTGTGAGATAGGCATAGGGGAGCAATCTTTTAGTGTTGATCTGATTCCTTTTAAATTAGGGGAGTTTGATGAAATTTTGGGAATGGACTGGCTATCTAGCAATGATGCTCAGATAGACTGTAAAGGGAAGAAAGTTAAGCTAAATGTCCCAGGGAAGAAAGAAGTTATATTTAGAGGAAAGAGGCAGACGCAGAAATTTTTGACCATGGCCCAGGCCAAAAGGATGCTACGAAAAGGAAGTGAGGCCTACCTAGCCTATGTGGTGGACACGCAGAAGGAGGTGCCTAACTTACAAGATATTCCAGTAGTCAACGAATTTGAAGATGTATTCCCACAAGACCTTCCGGGATTACCACCCGATAGAGTGATTGAATTTGCTATTGAGTTGGCCCCAGGGACGGCGCCAGTTTCAAAAGCACCTTACCGGTTAGCCCCGTTAGAAATGAAGGAATTAGCTATCCAATTGCAGGAACTCTTGGATAAGGGTATGATAAGACCCAGTGTGTCTCCATGGGGAGCACCAGTTTTATTTGTTAAGAAGAAAGATGGGAGCATGAGGCTGTGCATAGACTATCGAGAGTTGAACAAGCTAACCATAAAGAACAGGTACCCATTACCTAGAATAGACGATCTGTTCGACCAGCTAAAGGATGCTGTTTATTTTTCCAAGATCGACCTGAGAACTGGATATCACCAACTAAAGATTAAACCCGAAGATATTTCCAAGACAGCGTTCCGTACCAGGTATGGGCATTATGAGTTCTTGGTAATGTCCTTTGGATTAACCAACGCCCCAGCGGCTTTCATGGATTTAATGAATAGAGTATTTAAGAAGTACTTGGACAAATGTGTGATAGTTTTTATCGATGATATTTTGATCTACTCAAGGACTGAGACAGAACATGCAGAGCATTTGAGGATAGCTCTAGGAATACTCAGAGAGGAACAGTTATATGCCAAATTCTCGAAGTGTGAATTCTGGCGGAATGAAGTACAGTTTTTAGGACATATGATCAATAAAGAAGGAGTATTGGTCGACCCCTCCAAGATAGAGGCGGTCTCAAATTGGGAAAGACCAACCAAACCCACAGAGGTAAGGAGTTTTATAGGATTGGCCGGCTACTATCGTAGATTTGTACAGGACTTTGCGAAGATCGCAGCCCCTTTGACATGACTTACTCGTAAGACAGAGAAGTTTGAATGGACGGAGAAATGCGAGAACAGTTTTCAGGAATTAAAGAAAAGGTTGATAACGGCTCCGGTATTGGCATTGTCGGACGGAAAAGGAGATTTTGTGATATATAGTGACGCGTCGCACAAAGGATTAGGATGTGTGCTTATGCAGCACGGTAAAGTGATTGCGTATGCGTCGAGGCAATTGAAGGAATACGAGGTTAGATATCCTACTCATGACCTTGAGCTCGCGGTAATAGTATTTGCCTTAAAAATTTGGAGGCACTACTTGTATGGAGAGAAGTGCGAGATTTTCACAGACCATAAGAGCCTCAAGTACATATTTACGCAGAAAGAGCTCAACATGCGCCAGAGGAGATGGTTAGAACTAATCAAGGACTATGATTGTGAGATTATTTATCATCTAGGGAAAGCCAATGTGGTGGCTGATGCCCTTAGTAGAAAGGAAAGACTCAAAATGATAACGACTTCGGAAGAATTGATAAGGGATTTTGAGAGAATGGAAATAGAAGTAAAGGTAACCGGAACCGGAACTGAAAAGCTTTTTGAGATCTCAATGCAGCCAGAGTTATTGGAAAAGATCAGATTGTGCCAGGAGAAAATAATGAATGAAGGTAGAGAGTCAATGACTGGAGAGGAGATCCATACCGAGAAAGATGATAAAGGGATAATGAGGTACTCCTACCGGATTTGGGTTCCGAATGTTCAAGAGCTTAAAGATGAGATATTGGATGAAAGCCATAGTTCAAGGTATTCCATTCACCCGGGAAGTACCAAGTTGTATAGGGATTTGAAGGAATATTACTGGTGGCCCAACATGAAGAGGGACGTAGCAGAATGGGTAAGCAAATGTTTGACTTGCCAAAGGGTAAAGGCAGAGCACCAGAGACCTAGTGGACTCTTACGACCCCTGGAGATTCCCGAATGGAAATGGGAACAGATAGCGATGGATTTTGTTGTAGGCTTGCCAAGGACGAAAGCCAATCACGACGCCATTTGGGTAATTATAGACCGACTGACAAAGTCAGCTTATTTCATTCCTATCAATGAGAGATACACAGTCGATAGACTGGTGGACATTTACCTTAAGGAAATAGTAACGCGACATGGAGTCCCAGCATCCATTGTCTCAGACCGAGACCCCAGGTTCAACTCCAGATTTTGGAGGAGCTTTCAGGAATGTGCGGAGACCAAGTTAAATATGAGTACCACGTACCATCCCCAGACGGATGGGCAGAGTGAAAGGACCATCCAGACACTAGAGGATATGTTGAGAGTCTGTGCAATAGACTTTAAAGGGAGTTGGGATGATCACTTGCCGTTGATCGAGTTTTCTTATAACAATAGCTTTCATGCTAGCATCGGAATGCCGCCTTATGAGGCCCTGTACGGAAGAAGGTGTCGATCTCCCTTATACTGGGATGAAGTAGGAGAGCGGAAGATGCTCGGACCCGAAGTGGTCCAAAGGACCAAAGATATAGTAGATCTTATCAGAGGGCGACTTGTAGCAGCCCAAGACAGACAGAAGAAATATGCAGACCTAGCCCGAAAGGATAAGGAATATGAAGTAGGGGACTTAGTACTGCTAAAGGTATCCCCTTGGAAGGGATTAATGAGGTTCGGAAGGAAAGGAAAACTAAGCCCAAGATACATTGGACCTTTTGAGATATTAAGACGGATTGTAAAGTTAGCTTACGAGCTAGCCTTACCCCCTAATTTGCAACAAGTTCATAATGTGTTCCATGTGTCAATGCTAAGGAAGTATCATCGGGATGCCAGACACATAGTGGAGTACGAGAAGGTGGATATGCAGCCAGATCTAACTTACGTGGAGAAGCCAGTAAGGATTATAGATAAGAAGGAGCAGGTGCTTCGGAACAAAGTGATCAAGCTAGTCAGAGTACTATGGCGGAATCATAATGTGGAAGAATCAACTTGGGAACTAGAGAGCACAATGCTAGAAAAGTACCCCCATTTATTTTCTGTTTGATTCCGGGACGGAATCCTTTTAAGGAGGGGAGACTGTAATAACCCCCAAAATTTTTAACTTTTTGTAACCCTTGTGAATAGTGTTTTTGCTGAATGAGAAAACTTTTCATGCCACACTATGTAGGAGTTCCGTTATGGATATTATGAGATTTTATTAGTACTCTATACGGTATATGAGTGTATGTAAAGATCGTCAGAATCCAATTCCGAACACTTTGGTTTTTCCCGGAAATCCACTAGATACGGAGAGAATTGAGTATAAGGTAACAAGATAAAAAGGATTTAAATTAAAGGATTATAATAGAGGATCATAAAAAGGAATATAATGTATTGAGAAAGGTTAAGGGAACCTAAGTAATAAGATCCCGGGTATGATCCTTCAAACGATAAACGAGAACGAAAGTTAAGCGAACCGTATAACAGATCAGTGGTCATTAGGCAAACAATTAGGAAGTTAATCAAAGGGATTAGAGTGAGTGATGTCACCCAACCAATGAGAGGAGGACAAAGAGGGAAGGATGACATCACAACATGACATAGGCATGACATGGGAAGGAAGGAGATGTGGTGGCTTTTTAACCACACAAAATCAAGGGCAAATAGGTAATTGACTAAATCAAACACAAAAACAAATCAACCAAGCCAAGCAAATTCATTCTTTATCAAAATCAAAAAGAAACCAAGGCATTGTTCTTGAGAGCTCTCGGCTTTTTACTATTGTAAAAGGCAAGAAAATTCAAAATCAAAGATCCAAGCTTCCTAAATTGGTGAGTTAATTCCCTAATCATCTTCATGCTTAGTTAGGGCTATATCATGAGTTTAAGCCATCAATTCCTTCTCAATCTTCTTCATTTAATCAAAGAAGAAGACAATGAATAGTGTTTTCAAGTTTTTAACTTGAAATTTTTCTTGTTTTCCTTGAAGATCCAAGCATTCCTAAGACTTCTCAAAGCTTCTTAAGGCTTCCTAGCTACTCCCACCACTTCAAGAAAGGTATATCATCTCCAAACCCTAGTTTCCTATGTATTATAAGATGATTTTGATTAGTAGGGTGATATTGTAGCTTGATGTTTGTGATTTAGAGTTTGGGATTGAACTGGTATTGAAATGGAATGGTAAATGTTGTTGTTTTGATTAAAAGAACTTAAATATGGTTACAGTTAAGCTTAGGCATAAGTATGAATGTTAAAATTGAATTGGTTGGGGTTGTTATGATGTGATAAGGATGGATTTTGGTTGTATGTTGGATTTGAGGTTGAATTGGGTTGGTTTTGAATGGTTTAAAATTGGGAAATCGCGTAAATATAGCCGTCGTAACGTCCGATTTTCTTTAGACTGTTTTTGTGCATAACATTAGGACCCGAGAACCCCCTGCTAGATTATGACCATTGCCATTTTTAGATAGCTCATGTTACGAGCTTCGTTTTGATATGTAGTTCGTTCGATTCCGATGCACGGTTTAGGAGAAACGACCGTTTCATGTAACGGCGTTTCGCGAACGAAACTTTTCCCCTCGCCTTACTTTGAAACATAGATTAAAGACCAAAAAGGGTTAATTAATGTATGAAACATTTATGGTAAGTGTGTTAGGCAGTTGGTAAGACACTCGCGAAGGAATCGCCTTAAAACTCGTAAAGGTTAAATTATTAAAAATGGTGGAGCCGAGGGTACCCGAGTGACTTAAGCGAGTCAGTAAGCGCAAAACAAGCGTTAGAGTCTAAGTTAGTTAAAGTATAGATTTACAAGTGACTTTGGTTTAATTCCAACTTACTTGTTGTTTATAGGTTACCAGACTCGTCCCGAGCCTTTTATCACCCCAAGTCGCTCAGGCAAGTTTTCTACCCGTTATAACTGTTGTTGTGATGTATATATGTATATGCATTATCTTGCGATAGATGCATGTTGGTTAATTAGCAATTGTTGCAATATATTGAAGCATGCTGCTATGGTATATATATATGCATGCCTGTTTCGTATTCTTTCCATATATATCTGTTGATTCAGTTGATAATACCTATGCTAGAGGATAGCGGTAATTTGCATATACCCTTAGTATAGGGACCCAAAGGTGAAAACATATTTCTAAACCGGGAGTCGATGTTCCCGAGGATAATATATATATTTTTATATATATATGGTTATATATTAATCGAATAAGGTTTATTCGATAATTTAACTTTATTTTATTATCGAATATTATTTGAATATTCATTCGAGGGCTTATGACTCAGTTTATATTATTAATGATTATTAATTGGATATTCATTTGAGGATGTATGACTCCTTTATTTCATGAATATTAATTATAGTATTCATTCGAGGACTTATGACTCTGTTAATTCTATTTAATGAATATTACTTTGAATATTCATTCGAGGACTTATGACTCTGTTTATTCTATTTAATGAATATTATTTTGAATATTCATTCGAGGACTTATGACTCCGATTATTTACTAAATAATATTCTTTATTTTATTAAAGAATAATTTTTCGATAATCAAACTTATTTTCGATTATTCAAATAAAGATAGTACTTTCATATAAGTATATCTTTAGTTATTTGCTATTCATTCAAGTATAAGTTTTCCAACTTCTACCTCAATTATTCTTATGGGAATATTATTTAAATAATAATATTCAGATATTCCTTTCATATCGGGACTGATTTATTTTAATAAATCAGTATTACTCCAAACACTCTTTAAAGTGTTTTCGAGTCTTCAAAATGATTTTTAAAAGTTAGAGCGGATCCCAAAACTCATTTTTATATTTAAGATCTTCCTTTTTAAGGGGATTTAAATACTCGCTCAAAACCTGAGGGATCCGGCTCTGTGGTGTATTTTATATTCGCAACACAGTTGCAGTTTTGGTAAATGAATTGATTACTTACCCAACGTTCGGGAAGTAAGTCCATCTATTGAGTCGGCATAAGAAACATGGGCTCAGTGGGCGTCCATGATAGTGTAAGTTGCTCAGTGGGAGTCCATCAAATGCATAAGTGGCTGAGTGGCAGTCCAGCATAAGGTCCTATTACGACCAGGGTGATGACCAGTGGGGAATTCGTCCATCTACTAGTAGAAAAGGTTACTTATGGGTATCTTTGCCTGATCAGCAAGATATCTGGTTTATGCCAAATTCTTTTCCTTTCCAAATTTATTGGATATTGCAAATATATATATATATATATCAGAACTTAATGAAGTATATCATAACTTCATTTCCTTTAATAATATTTCAAAGATTTAATCTATTCAAATCTTGTCTTGTAGTCTCATCTATCTGATGAACTGTTGAAAGCTCATTATACTTTGAACAGTGGTAGTTCAAGCAGCTTTTTAAATGATATAAGTATAGTGAAGTATTTGGTAACTTCATCCCTTGTTTTTACTTATATCTAGTAAGTAATTATCTTTCGCATGATAAAAGATTCTAGTAAGTATCCATTTAGATACTTATATTATTGTTATCACTATATATTATCTTGTGAGCTGTAAGGCTCACTCTTGCTTTATTTCTTCATCACACAACAACAGTTAGGAAAGATGGCCAGACTCCAGCAGACCCAGCGCAAGCGCGTGGGAAGCGTCCCGCGTCTTCCCGATGATGTTGTAGCTGCTATAGCTGCAGAGGTAGATCTATTGGTAGATCAGGCATTCTATTTTTGAGAATCAAATTATGTATAATTATAACTTGTGGCAGATAATGGCAATTAACTGTAAATTATCAAGTAATCATTTTGGGTTGTAATAACTTTTAAATTGTGGATTCAAAGACTTGTACTTATTTCAATTTCATCTCTGAGACTATAACGGGTTGTGGTGTGTGTTAGTGTGGGGTCACAGCATAAGGTTATTTATTATTAATTAAGTGAAGTGGTATTATGGAAAGAAAGACCGTGACGACCCGGATCCCCGACCCCGGATCTGGGGGTGTTAGATGGATTCTTGACAATGGATCATCAAGACATATGACCGGAGATAGAGCCCTGCTATCAAATGTGGATTGAGAAAGCTGGCCCCCTGGTTACCTTTGGAGATAACAGCAAAGGTTTATCTGAGGGATATGGCTGTTTGCAAGCTTGATATGTTATCAGTGAAATTTTGTATATTGTGTTAGGTTATTATCAGGAAGCAGTATCTAACATATAGCACCAGTGATGAGACTTGAAAATATTACGACATATCAGGCACCTGCTGCACATTACACTTGGAATTGGACTCTAGTAAGATGTGTACAAGTGTAATCCTGGTTGGTGAGTTAAAAGAGGAAGTCAGTGCACCACAGTTCATGGACTTTGCAGCTGCAGATCTATTGGACTATGCAATCTCTTCTTCACAATCTCACTTCAGGTTGGTATGAACTAGTATACTGCTCAAGCAATCGTCAAGGACATGGTATGGCACTCTAACTGCAGTTACAGTTTTATATAAACTAGTAGAGTCGTCATATTTATAACTATCTTATCACTAAGCACAATCATATTATTTTATATGTGCAGTGGTATATTGGTAATGCAACATAACAATTAGTATCTAAAGTACTTGACAAGTATCGGTCAATGATATGTTGTTAACATTATGTTGCAGATATTTGTAAGTTTTTGACATGAATGAGAATTACTTAGACTTTACCCTAAGTGATCAATGTTTTATCAAAAACTCATTCATATTGAAAAACAAAATCAAACTTCTTTCCACATTAGTGATTTCTTATTTCATGTAAAATCCTTTGAAATCACTATTGTACATCATCTCTCTCAAAAGATTAAATGTATAATTTTCATTCATTATAGATCTTAAGTACATTTTATCTCTCTATATTGCCCTATGTTCTGTGTTACAGGTTTAGTCTCCAATGACTTTCTTTCATTGACAGTCATGAGGTTGAAAACCCACAACGTCTATCCCAGACTGTAAAGACAAACACAAAAACAGAACCAACCAACACTCTCTTACCACTAAATGTAGTATGAATGAGCGTGAGGGAGATAGTGCCTTAGTGCACCACATAAGGAAGGTTCTGTAGTCAACCCAGTAGCTCTGTCTCTTACATAGATGAGTAGTATTTAAACCGAGACAACTGCTAACCCCCATACATCTTCTCAAAAAGATGTAATGGTTGAAAAGGCACAAAAACAGTTACTAGATTCATTCTCTCAACAGGGTGCGTCTATTGAAATTTGCCTGTCGGCCAAGGTATCCTATGTAGTGTCACCACCTCAAATATAAACAATTCTTAATGCATAAGGAAAGGTTACACACACAAAGGATGAGTTGACGGAAATAAGAGTTTCAACCATTTTAAGGTCAGATTCGATTGTTCAAGGTTCGTTAATGGACCAATTGCCTTTACAGGTGTTAGGAGAGGATACTGATCCAAAAGCCATATGTCAGTGGTCAGTGTCTACCTCCCCAGGCTTAAATCCCCTGGATGCATCTGCGGATAGTGGATCTGACATAGGCGCAGATCGGCAACTTGTTGACAATGATTCAGATATTACCTGATGAGTCACAAGGAAATGTCTTCACAGACATTAGAAGGGAACTTTGATCTTTATGCTAAATTCGTTGGATCATTGTTTACCTTCCCAGAATTCAAATCTGGAACCCTAAAAGGGAAACTAGCAACTTGTAGATTATGACTCAGATTCATCTGACGAGTTTAACAAGGATGGGGATTTGTGAACTCCCATTGCACCACCTGTGACCTCCTTAAGGATGGCTAAGGTGATTTTCCTTGCAGGTACAGCTGAAGTATGGAGCTATGAGAGGAGTTATACACTTGTGAGAAAGAGTGTAAACACGAGTGGAGAGAAGAGTGAAACACATGTGAGGTACACTAAACAGAATCACACACTCACAGTGAGGAAGAAAGAGAAACTACTTGTTATTTCTTTTCCAACCAAGTGAAATATGAGAACTCCTTCAGACGACGGCATACATTCCTTCTTTAAGGGGGAGATAAAAGCTTAAGTAATAGTTTGGAGGATTCCTCAACTAAGGGGGAGAAATAGCTGGGAGTAAGAAAAAGATCCTACATGTACACTACACCACACCATTGTTGTTTGTAACTACGGATCCTATTGTACGGGATAGGTGGTAAACACAAGGTGATTTTTTAGTAAGGGAAGAAGCTGTTAGGGGAGTACCATTGGTTTTTATCTGCGGATCCTATTGTACGGGAGAGGTGGTAAACGAAGGTGATCTTCTTTAATCAGTTGATTCTCATAGGGGGAGAAGCAAGAGAGATATGTGCTTCTCAACAGGAAATGTGGTTGTACAGAAGAAGATGGAACTACTTGAAGATATGTTCAGTCTAGAGGAACATCTACTTGGAATCTGGAAAATGTTAAATCTAGTCCCGAACTTTTCTACTATTTACTTTGCATTTCTGTTTATATCTTTTTCTTATTTGTTAGTTGAGTTATCCTCTAGGTATTTGTGTGTTATTGTCCAACAAACAAATAGGGGGAGATTGTAAGTCATATGTCATAGGCCTATTTGTATATTCGAGGATTTAACTCAACTCAAATAAGAATGTAATAAGTAAATAGTGGATCTACCGTCAGAGAGATCTTGCAAAGTAATATATGTCAAAGGATTCAGAAACAAGGTTCATCTACAGACTTGAGGAATTAATTCACTGGAAGAAGTTCAAGAAATTGATCATGCCTCGGTGATATAAATCAAGAGTGTGGATTTAATCAAGTGACAGAGATCTCGTCAGAGTATCATTATTTACAAGGATTTAATCTGAAGAAAATCAAAGTATCAAAGTCAAGACATGAAGAAACGTCACGGAAGTTAGTCACTCATGAACCAGACAGTACATCGAGTGTCAACATTGAAGTGGTGGAATTGATTCATAATTTTCAGTGATTTTCAGAAGATATTCAGAAGATTGGTTGCTGCTCAGGATTAGTATTAATACTCTATTAATTAATTAAGTCATATAATTTAATTAAGAAAATAAATTATATCTACAAAGATTAATTTATTCATTAATTGAATTAATTGATTAATTAATTCAGAATTAATATTAAGGATTTTTCAGAATTTAAATTGGATTAAAAACAGTCTTAAATCAGCAAGACAATTGAAAATGAACTAGCATGACAATCAGGATTGTCATACCGATTGTCATGCCAAGTCATTTCAATTGTCCTACTAAAAGTTCTACTGGGAAGGAGATAGTCTTGCTAGTTCAACTGATTGTCATACCGAAAGTCATTGTAGTTCAATCAGATTGTCTTGCTAGTTCAATCCATTGTCCTACCGAAAGTCTTGCCATCTATAGGATTGTCATTCCAGTTCAATTCAATTCTGTTGAATTAATTAAAAAGACACAGAAGCAGCAGAAAGAAATAATCATCAAATACACAAGTCAACAAACAAGAACAGAGCAGCCGCAACAAACATTTTATTTTTCTCTGCAACTTCAAGATCAATTTCTAGATTGTAAAGTTAAATCCAATCAACTAGAAATCTTTATCTTGTTGTTGTGTAACAATCTAGCGGATCAAAATCCCTAGAACTTAATCTCAAATTGCGTTTAGCATTTGAATCTTTTTATTACAAAAATAGAAAAAGTTCATGTCGAATTTATTCTAGATTTCTGATAATTAATTTGAGATTAATTCCTTGTAATCGATACTGTTGTTGTAACACCTTTCAAGTTTAATAATATTTTTATTTAACTTGAATTTTGTTTCACATTTTTTATTCCGCATTTAATTCGATTATTCGGTACTGTTTGTATTCAACCCCCCTTCTACAAACACATTGGGACCTAACAAAAACACTTGCATCCAAATACATGAAAGTACTTCAGATTTGGCTTCTTTTTCTTCACCATCTCATATGGTGTTTTTCCTTGCTTGTTAATGAGTGTTGCATTTTGAGTAAAACAAGCAGTCTGCACAGCTTCAGCCCATAAATAGATTGGAAGCTTTGCTTCTTCAAGCATTGTACGTGCATCTTCAATGAGAGTTCTATTCTTCCTTTCAACAACTCCATTTTGCTGTGGAGTTCCAGGAGCAGAAAATTCCTGCTTAATTTCATGGTTTTTGCAGAACTCTTCCATTATCAAATTCTTGAACTCAGTGCCATTATCACTCCTTATGGTTTTCACAGAATCTTTGACCAATTTATCCAGATGTTTGACATGATCAATCAAGATAGATGCAGTTTCACTTTTTGTGTGCAAGAAATACACCCATGTGTATCTGGTGAACTCATCCACTATGACCAACGCATATTTCTTCTTTGCAATAGACATGACATTCACTGGACCAAATAGATCAACATGTAGTAGATGATAAGGCTCAAGAATTGATGATTCAGTCTTGCTCTTGAATGAAGATTTTCTTTGTTTGGCCTTCTGACAAGAATCACAAAGGCCATCAGGAGCAAATACTGACTTTGGCAGTCCTCTCACAAGATCTTTCTTGACTAGTTCATTTATATTGTTGAAATTTAAATGAGAGAGTTTCTTGTGCCAATTCCAGCTTTCTTCAATTGATTCTCTACTCATCAGACAGATTGCAGAACCATCAGTACTTGTTGAAAGCTTAGCTTCATAAATGTTACCACGCCTGTATCCTTTTTGAACAACTTTGCCTTTGGATTTACTTACAACTTCACAGTGTTCTTCAAAGAAATCAACATGATAACCTCTGTCACAGATTTGACTTATACTCAGCAGATTGTGTTTAAGTCCTGAGACCAGAGCTACTTCTCTAATGATGACATTCCCAAGATTAATATTCCCATATCCCAATGTTTTTCCAATGTTGCCATCTCCATAAAAAAACACTTGGGCCAGCTTTCTCTACAAAGTCTTATAGCAGGGCTTTATTTCCAGTCATTTGTCCTGAACATCCACTGTCCAGAACTAGAATATTTTTCTTGTTGCCCTGCAATCACAAAGACCACTAATGATTAGTTTTAAGGACCCAGACTTGCTTGGATCCTTTGGCCTTATTAAGTTTGTTAACATTTGTAGCGGATTTAGCATCAGAGTTTATGTTAACAATTTTCTTATCATAACTTACACTATCAGACTTTGAATCAGAATTTACACTAGAAGGAACAATGGAAACTTTCTTCAAAGAAGGTTTTATTTGATAATAATCATAGTACAAACTATGATATTCTTTACAAGTATAAATGGAATGCCATAAACTACCACAATGAAAACAAGGATTTTGTGGTTTATATCTAACAGACTGACTTTTAACTCCTGATTTTGAAGGTAAGGAGTTTATGTTCTTATTCTTCCTGCAAAAAGAAGCCAGATGGTTAGAACTTCCACAGTTATGACATGTTTTCCTAGGAGCATCAGGAACAGGTTTATAATCATTGCCTTTATTCACACCTTCCTTTCCATTCCTATTTTTCCTAGGTGATTTTACCTTGTTTGCATTCTTAACATCTTTCAGTTTATGCTTTAGCTGTTTCTTAGTCATTAAGCCTATGTTTACTTCAGCTGTCTTTTCCTGTTTTAGTTTGTCAGAAGTTAATTCCTCTTTAACTTCTGATTTCTCATTATCAGACTTTACAGTTACAAACTTAACAGGTTTTAACTTTGGCTTTTGCTTAACAGGCTTAATTTCTACAGTTCCTTTATCATTCTTATCCTCTCCATAACCTAAGCCCTCTTTCCAATTTTCACTACTTAGCAAATTTTGGGTTGTTCTGCCAGAGTTAGTCCAAGTCCTGATAATCTCTCTTTCCTGTTCTAACTCAGGTTTTAGAGATTCATTCATTTTTAGCACTTCATCCCTAACATAAAAAGCATCATCTCTATCCTTCTGAGTTTGATGGAACATAACTAACTCTTTTTCTAAGAAATCATTTCTTTTCTTAAAAGCAAGATTTTCAGAAGTTAATCTTTCACATGTTAAAGTTTGATCTCTATAACTAACAAATATGGTTTTAAGATATCTTCTCAACTCATTAATATCATCAGTATGAAAAGCATAAGTAGTATGAGGTACCTTTGTTACAGCAGCTTCAGAATTGCTCTCATCACTTTCTTTATCAGCATTTGCCATCAAAGCATAGTTCTCCTCACTTTCAGAGTCTGAGGTGTTTTCTTCTTTGTGACAAGAGCCTTGCCTTTGTCACCCTTCACTTTCTTACAATCAGGAGATATGTGGCCTTTCTCACCACAGTTATATCATTTGACATTGGTATAATCTCCTTTATCAGACTTTCCTCCTCTGCCCTCAGATCTTCTAAAATTCTTCTTATCAGAACTTGTGCCTTTCCTGGAAAACTTCTTTCCTTTCCTGAACTTCCTGTATGCAATCTTTGTGATCCCTTTCACCATAAGAGCACACAGCTTCATCATTTCCTCATCAGCATCAGTCTCAGGCAAGCTTTCAGAATCTGAGTCATCATCACTTTCAGAACTTGATGACTCAGTATCAGACTTTGTGAAAAGAGCTTTACCCTTGTCTTTCCTTGAGGTAGCTGCCTTGGGGGATTCTTCTTCAGCCTTAAGAGCAACTGTCCTTGACTTTCCTCCTTTCCTCTTGCTTCTTTGTTCCATCTCAAGTTCATGAGTCTTGAGCATTCCATAAATTTCATCAAGAGTTGTTTCATCAAGACTGTAGTTGTCTCTTATTGTTGTTGCCTTCAAATCCCAACATTCAGGAAGAGCTAACAGGAATTTAAGGTTTGAATCTTCAAGATCATTCTCCTTATTAACCAGTGACAGATCATTCAAGAGTTTGACAAATCTATCATATAAATCAGTCAATGACTCATTAGCCTTTGAGTCAAAGTGTTCATACTCTTGAGTGAGTATTGTCTTCCTGTTCTTCTTAATTGTATCAGTTCCCTGACACCTTGTTTCCAGAGCATCCCATATCTCCTTAGCAGTCTTGCAGTTAATTACCCTGTTTGACATTACATTATCAATGGCACTATGCAGTAAGTGTCGTACCTTAGCATCCTTAGCAATTGATGCGATATCTTCAGCAGTATAATCACTCTTCTCCTTTGGTACGGTCTTTGCTGCTTCACCTGCAACTGCAACAGCGAGCTTGGTTGGTTTGTGAGGTCCTTCCTTGATTCTATCAAGATATTCTGGATCTGTAGCTTCCAGAAACATGTTCATCCTCACCTTCCATATGGCATATTCAGATGGTCTCAGTATGGGAACTCTGATGGTTTCATACCGACTTTGAATTTGTGTCTTTGGAGGTTCTTCAGTTTTGGTAGGCTTAGTTGGAGTTTCTGCGTCAGACATGATTGTGTTTGGATCTTTTACTGTATGTACGTTAACAAATAGGCTCTGATACCACTTGTTAGGTCATACACACTGTAGAGGGGGTGAATATAGTGTAAAAATACAATCAAATCGAACTTTTAATATTTCAAGTAACAGAAAACAAACTTTATTGAAACAATAAACTCTGTTACAGTATGGAACTGTTACCTCTCAGTGATGAACAAATATCACGAGAGCTGCTAGAGTTACAATGAATAATCTTCTCGAATATGATAACACTTATAGTGTAAACCCTATGTCTGTGTTTATATACTACACAGTTACAAGATAATCGCTAATTGATATGGAATATAATTCTGCTTACTAAAATATATCAATCAGATATCTTTTCTTCCAAGTATTCTATTCTTCATAGAATTCCTTCTTCATGCATATCTCTTCTTATGTTTATCTCGATCTTCTTTTCTTTAATCAGCTACTATCCTTATCTTGAACGTCCTTCAACACTTAAGTTCTGATATCCATCTTCTGATGATTATCTCCTGATAATATAAGTACTGATATCCTTAAGTCCTGACTTCCAGTAAGTACTGATTTATCCTGTTTAATTAAGATCTGAAAACTAAACATAAATCATATTAGCCATGACATTATCAAATATATCTAACACTTTTAATGAATTTTGTGCAAACAATGGTATAGTTCATGAAGTTACTCCACCATACACACCTGAGTCTAATGGGGTTGTTGAGCGAAAGAACAAAATATTTAAATATATGATTAATAGTATGCTTATTAACTCTGGGTTGCCTAAATACATGTGGGGAGAGGCTCTAAATACGGCGTGCCATATTTTGAATATAGTCCCTCTGAAACACATGGATAATACACCCTTGGAGTTATGGAAAGGCATGATGACTATCTTAAGTATCTTCGGGTGTGGGGGTGCCTTGCTAATGTGCTTGTTCCTGAACACAAGAGAAAGAAACTAGGTCCGAAAACTGTTGACTGTATCTTTCTGGGCTATCTTGAAACCACTACAGCTATAAGATTTTTGGTATTAAAAACTGACATAAATGGTATAGTGGCAAACACAATAGTTTAATTTCGAGATGCTACATTCTTTGAGGATATCTACCCTATGAAGACTGGAAAACCTGAAACGATTTCTGAGGAAGATCCTACTAACACATCGAGTTCTATTCCTGATCATGTGGCAAAGATGACAAATATGGGGGCGGAACCTAGTAGTAGCTCTATTCCTAAGGAAGTAGAGGAACCAAGGAGAAGTGAGCGTGCAAAGGTAGTTAAGGACCTTGGAGGTGATTTTATCACTTACAATGTCGAGGATGAACCTTTGACTTTCTGACAAGTTATGGATTCTTCGGAGTCTAGGCATTGGAAGGGCGTTGTGAAGAGTAAAATTGACTCTATTATTTCTAATGGAATATGGGAGTTGGTTGATCTCCTTTCTGGTGTTCTACTATCGGGTGCAAATGGGTCTTTAAAAGGAAGCTAAACCCTGATGGATGAATAGATAAGTACAAAGCTAGACTGGTAGCTAAGGGTTTTAAGCAAAAGGAAGGAATTGATTACTTTGATACATCCGGTTGCAAGGATGGTAACAATCCGAATACTTATAGTATTGGCTTCCGTCCATGGTCTTATCATCCATCAGATGGATGTAAAGACCGCTTTTCTTATGGTGAACTTGAAGAAGAGATTTATATGGACCAGCCTGAGGAATTTTTTGCATCTGGCAATGAAAGGAAAGTATATAAGTTGATCAAGTCCATCTATGACTTGAAACAAGCTCCGAAGGATTGGCATAAAAAGTTTGATGAAACTGTATTGCCATTCAGTTATATGATTAATGAAAGTGACAAGTGTGTCTACACCGAAGTTAAAGGTAATGGGTGTGTTGTCTTGTGCCTATATGTGTGCCTATATGTGGATGACATCTTATTGTTTGGAACCAATATTGAGATTATTAACGAGACGAAAGAATTCTTAAAAGGCATTTTGAAATGAAGGATATGGGTGAGACTAGTGTGATTCTTGGAATCAAACTGATTCAGTCGGCTGAGGGAATAACCTTGACTCAATCTCATTATATAGAGAAATCTATACTTGAGAAATATGGTTATTCACTTTGTAAAATCGCTAGTACACCCTATGATCCTAAAGTTGCCCCTGTCAAGAATACTTCAGGAGTGCATGTGTCTCAGTTAAGGTATTCCCAGATTATTGGGAGCTTCCAGTATCTTGCTAACTGTACTAGACCAGATATTTCATATTCTGTGTCTAAGTTGGCTAGATATACAAGTTATCCAAACAGAACTCATTGGGATGCTCTTGATAGGGTACTTAGATATCTAAAAGGCACAATGTACCTTAGTTTACACTACAGAAGATTTCCTAGTGTGCTTGAAGGGTACAATGATGCAAGTTAGATAACTGAGAAGTCTGGTTCCAATGGAGTGACTGGATATGTGATCACCTTGGCAGGTGGAACAATATCCTGGAAGTCAAGCAGACAAACTATAGTGACTCGATCTATATTTGAGGCTGAGTTGTGTGCACTTGATGCCAAGGGGACGGATGCTGAATGGTTACATGGACTTATGTCTGCGATACCTGTAGTAAGCAGACAGCTTCCTGCTATAACTATTCATTGTGATAGTCCAACAACTATCGACAAGATTAGCAGTAAAAAGCATAATGCTAAAACTAAAAGACACATCGAAGTTAGACTCAAGTCTATAAGGGGTTTAGTGACTGATAAAATTATAGTTATAGAGTTCATAGGAACTCAGAATAATATAGCTGATCCTTTGATTAAAGGACTGGAACCTGTAGTGGTCCTCAAGTCAAGGTTGGGGATGGGACTGTCAACCCATCATAATTCATCAACAGTGGGAATACACATGAGAGGAGATCCCTCGCAGTATATTCAATATGGTAATAACAAGCTGTAAGGATGAATTGGTAGTACCTTTGCTACATAGATGATATTATTGTATCTGAGTCTATCCCGTATAAACCTAGAAGGTACTGACACTGCTAGAAAAGCAAGAGTGTTAAAACTCTGAATGGGATCAAGTCATTTGACGAGATAAAAGCAGTATATCTCTAGAGATGCCCAGCTAAGCGAATGTAATTGTGTGGTCGCAATTAGAGGAAAGGGTTATTCCTTGAAGCATTCGACGAACAAAATCGAGATAAGACCATTAATGTCTCAAAGCCGTAGATTGGCACCATAGCCGTTGACTTGCCGTCTTCTATGGAACATGGTTATACTAAACGGATTAAGATTCAAGGTGAAAAATTCTATCTGAATCTAGTAGACATTGAAGTAGAGGACTTAGGAGGGTTCAAACTCGGAAGGGTACTGACTCTGAAAAATAAGTCATGATGAAAACCTGATCGCATTTTTGTATGGATTTTTTTTGGGTAAATGAGGTCTAAGCCTCGTAAAGTATATATAGAGAAGAGAAGAATGTACACAAAAATCCTTATAAGCTTAGCTCTTGAAACAAACATTCATGAGAAAATAAAAGAGGGATCAAAGGAAAGAATAAAACAAAATACAACCAAAACTAACTTCCAACCAAACCACCAAGGTTTAGAAAGAAGCAGCAAAACACCAAGCAAACCAGAGAATCTAAAATGTTCTACCAAGACAAATGGAGAAGAGCTACATCTACCTAATCCCGAAGGCAATAAAAACCAGGCCACCAAACACAAACTCCAGATCTTCAGTCGAACAACAACGAAATTCCAGCAAAAATAAAACCCAAAAGAAGACCCAGAAGCTTCGAAAGTGGAATACTCCCCCCTGGCAGAAGAAAATCCTAGAAAGACACCGCGACAACACAAAAGTAACAAAATTCACTCCAGACCAGCAACCAAACTCGATGCACCAGCAATTCGAAGCACCAGATCACTTTCCCGAGCAAAAAAAATCCAGAACCTACAGATTTTGAGAAGAAAGAAATCCCCAAAGAAACATAGAGGGCCACCCAAAACCCCAGAACCACTTGTCTGTCCAAAAGCAAGCTCGCTCCAAACTCCCATTCTCCACTATCCCCCAAATCCAGATCACACATATCTAGATCACACATTTCTGTATGGATTTGTGGGGGATTGTTAGAAAAAATGGATTCTAGATCATAATTTTTATTATATTCTTGATGATAATCCTAAAATCTAATGATTGAAAGTTGTTCCATGATATGTGAACTTAAACTTTCATGTATGGTTTTAAGAATTTTTCTTAATGAAATCCATAGAGAATTAGAGTTGAAGTTAGCTTGAAAGAGCTTGAAAAAATATAAGAATGTGTTTTGTCCTACATTGAAAATAAATAAAGGGGGTGTTGGCTTTATTAGTATCACGGACATGGGTAGTGTACAACTACTAAGGTGTGTGATGGTGCATTGTGTTCTTGTGTGCTTCACGCGCGCACACACACGGGCGCAGCCGCCGCCCCGCCACGCCATGCACCGCACCAGTTCGGGTCGAATGGCGAATATCTTGGCGTCTCGCGTACGCGAGGCGACCTGGGCGATGATTTTATTTATTTGTGATTTAATATTTTAATTAGAATAATTTTATCGGTTTGGGTTGGGTTATCACTGTTGGGCTGAGTTTGGTTTCCGAATTGGGCTGAGTCACTTTGCAAGTGGGCTGAGTCAGATTCAGTGAACCTGGACATTAGATAAGTAACTTGTAACTGATAAATTATTCAAATTAAAACATTAAAGCTGATATAATGTGAGAGATAAATATATATAAGCTGTTACAATTTTATTTAAATTCAAATATATCACTTTTAATTTATTTAATACATGTGTAGTTTAATTCTGAAAGTAATTCAGGGTGACCAGTTACACTTAGACTAAGTTGCTGAGTTTGATAGACCACACCTACATTCTCTTCTACTCTCTGCTTTCTCTTCTCTCCTAAAAACTATTCTGAGCTGATGATTTTTCCGGCGACTGAGGTGCTAGTTGAAGTGAAGTTTGTTGTTGTTGTGAACATCAAACTCTGAGCTATTTTATCCTGGAGGAGGCATTGCAAGCATCTCAACACAGTAGGTGGGGACAATTATCTCTTCAAGAGCAGGACTTTAAGTAAGGTCTGGTGACTTAGGTGATTGGTTTCTTGTTTTGTTGTACCTGTTGACGATCTTAGCTTTCTATTTTTTTTCATTTTTAAAGTCATGATTACTGGTACACTTTATGTTCTTTTTTGTATGTGTTGACCTTATCTTATTAAATGTTATATATAACTGCCCTGTGTTGTTATTTCGAACAGTCATGTATTATAATATAGGATAGGATAGGACCGGATAATGAAATCATAGCAAACAAGATCTATAAGCTGGTTGATTCGGGGTGCGCTGTTTAGTGGTTGGTAAACGGCGAGTTTTTTTGACTATACACTTATCTCAGTAATTGCAAACTGGTGTAAAGTTAAGAATGACAATCTGAAATCCGCGTTTTGGGTTGAACCTCCTGACTATGTTGGTAATCAGAAACAGCAAAGGTGATAAACAATTCATCAGACTTTCTATTAATTTTATCTGTATTTAAATGTCAGAAATGAACATAGAACAAAGTGACATGAAGAAATGATTTAAGGAAGAAGAATAAAGCATGGATGGCAGCACATGATGGCATTAGGCAGTTGATACAACGTCCTATTCAAATCAAATAATTCGATTGTGCTAATCTCACAGCTCCATTTGATGCAGGGTTTCATTTTTCATTTAAGACATCCATTTCTGTTCTGCATAATATTCATCGGATTATTGGAGCAATATATCCTTTTTTGATCAGTTAAGCGTACGAGGTCGAGCTCTCCAGCAATTCTAATTTAAATAAATCTCTGACAACTCTCCGTTGTCCAAGAGCTATGTCATAGTCCATTGTCGATATTCATTTGAGCCTCTGAGATGAGCAAGTGTTGTGCAAGAGTTTATATTTCTTCAATTCCACCATTACAAGCAGACAATATCATTTCTTGGTAATAAGAGAATGGTATGCATAAGATTTTAAATTGTTGCAATTTTATTAACATATATAAGAAAACCAGCTGACCTAGCTACAAGGTAAATCTGTAGTTTATTATCTTGGCTGTCTGTGTTTCTCCAATTATTTCATTGTTTCCTACTGTAAATATCCACTTTGAATACTACTCAAATCCAAAACTGTTGCAGTACATGTGTATAAACATAGGCATGCTTACATAATATTCGACTACTGGTGCAGGAGAGTTGTTACAGAAAGATTTCATTTGCATTATTATTCCATACAACAGTTATTAAGAGAGAGGGTGAGAGAGAGAGAGAGAGAGAGAGAGAGAGAGAGAGAGAGATGCAATTATATAGGTTTAGCCTTTATTCTTAGCTAGTCCCAGATTTTTTCTGGGATTCTGCTGCCACTACATATTGTCTATATTCCTCTGCCACTAATAGGCAGACTCCGCTTACTATTTCTTTCACCTTCATTTTCTATACTTTTATATGTCCCTTCTTAAAAGCTTAAGGGGGCATTGGTTAGTTGATCAAATCATTGTATCAAACAATTTATTTGTATCAGAAGGGGTGCTTGCTAATTAATAAGACGGATGGATATAAATAGAGAAGAAACCGAAGATTCTTGCCAAGAAAAAGAAGAAGAAGAAGACTCTGCTAGTAACAAATTATCGTGTTGGGAAACAACAGTTGGTTTTGTAAAGGCCACCCATGCTCACCCTCAAGGCCTTTTCATTCATCCTCACAGCTGGTTAGCTCTCTACCCCCCTCACTTGATGCACACAAATAGGCACGCACAGACACACTACGTGCAACTTATTACATTTTAGAGATCGAATATGAGGATAAACTAATAGTTATTGGCTCTAAACAAATCTTCTCTCCAGGCTAAAATTTCAAGCTTTGATACAAATAACCATGAGTTACTGTACAGTGCAAAATAATTTTATTCTACCTCTTTTCTAATCCATATTAGTAAGTATAACACCACACATTATAAATGGAACAGGGTAATTCAATTAATCATCTTTTTATTAACTCTTTATTTCTTTTCTAAAACACGAGTTATAATTCTTTTTCATGTCAGCAATGTTTTTATAAGGATGAAATAGCTAAAGAAAATTATACATATATGCATATAATTATATAAACTTACGATTACATCAGGCCATTTTTTTTTGATAATTATCTCCATCTAAAGTAGTATACTGCAAACATTATCACTAGTTATTGGGAAGGGTAGGGAGATAAAAATATGGTGATATTTGTCCGTGAACCTTGTTTCATTAGAAACCCTAGAATCGTATACCATGTGTAATTGATGCAATTGTTTAGAGCGAATTTTTTTATCAAAGCTTCATATTTTTGTATCTCAAATTGGCGGGAAATACTTGAATTGTAGGTTGATACTGTGTTTAAATGATGATGCAGGGGATACGTGTTATGGACACAGGTCATACTAATATGGGCTGTTTATTCCTCATTTTTCACCCCATTAGAGTTTGGTTTCTTCAGAGGCTTGCCCGAGAACTTGTTCCTCCTTGACATTGCCGGCCAGATCGCTTTCCTTATAGATATCGTTGTTCGGTTCTTTGTTGGATACTGGGACTCTCATTCTCATAGGATGGTGTTTAATCATAATCTCATTGCCATTAGGTAAATTTTATCACACTATTTCTTATATGTCTACTTCTATAATGTCTATATCGAGTTTAGCTCTGACGAGAACCAACTTACAATGAGAAACTTTATCACTAGTGATTTGTACAACTCTAGTTAGCAGTCTTAACAACACAATTCACCAGTTCCCATTCTCATTTTATATAGTGGAGTATGACTCATTGCAGTGTTTAGGAATCTAATCCTAAAACTCCGTTGAAGATAGTTGGGAACTCCTCCATTCATATAGTGCTTAATTAGTTCATTGGTTATGTCCCGGTTCTGTAGTTTAAAACCAAAGGAAGTTATTGTAGTTTGATATTTATAATTTCACTTTCTGACTTTAAAGTTTGAACAATAAATGCATTGTATCTGAAATTATTAAGTAATAAGTAAATAAATTATTAACCAAAAAACAGATAAAAGAAAAAGAAAATCCAGTAGTGAGGTCTTATTTAAACCGGCCTGCATATCTCCGGACAATTAAAATCATATCATATGGCAATACTGTGCTTAAATTTTTGTGTGAAGCATATTTGATTATTTTACTTCCATTTCAGTGTTACAGACTGCATATATTAGATCACTGTTACATATGTTCATTCATGTACATGTTCAAGCTATCCGGTTATTCTTTAAATAAGCAGACAAATGTAGCTTTTCGTGATATCTTAAATACTCTCTGACACTTGAGACATTTGTGGTTCTGTACGCTGATCAATAAACTTAGGTTTATTCTTTTTCCACACATGTTATCTTTTGTTTTATATCTTTGTAGCAGGTTATGATACACTCTTTATTTCCAGGTACTTGAAATCTGGGTTTCTAGTTGATTTTCTAGGTTGTTTGCCCTGGGATGTTATTTACCAGGTAATTTTTTCTCTTTCTGTCTGACTTCTAAGTCGCACGATTTGATACATGTCATCATTTGTCTTTCCTTGGTTTAATTTTATTATCAGTTGTTGAAAGACTGGTAATTCTACTTCCTCCTTTCTTATGTATGTCTCTGAACGTACTATTAAAATCATGAAGATTTTGTAGTAGCAACTATAGTGTCACAACTCACAAGCGGAAGTGGCAGCACATAAATGTCATTCTTTAAAGTACCACAATCCTTTAACAACTCCAAACTATTGTCTTGTTAATTTAGAATGATTCTTTATAAATTTCAAGGTATAAACTGTACTTCTTGTCATGATATAGTCCAATAGTGATATAGGTGACACATTTTTCCTTCTTACATGCAAATTGAAAATTTAATCACAAAAGTATTTGATGACATTTGCAATATGTTTTAATAGTGAGTCATGATCTTCTGATATTATGATTAAGGCATGCGCACAGAAGGTTTGTAAACATTGTCTCTCTGCCATGACTCTCTTACTATTACCATATTCTTCTGCAGGCTAGCGGTAGGAAGGAACCAGTAAGGTACTTATTGTGGATTAGATTAAGCCGGGCTGTCAGAGTGACCGAGTTATTTGAGAAATTAGAGAAAGATATACGTGTCAGCTATCTTTTTACAAGGATTATCAAACTTTTTGTTGTCGAGCTTTATTGCACGCATACAGCTGCTTGCATATTTTACTATCTGGCTACCACGTTGCCACCTTCCCAGGAAGGTTATACTTGGATAGGAAGTTTAAAGATGGGTGACTACAATTACTCCGACTTTAGAGAAATTGATCTCTGGACACGCTACATAACATCATTATATTTTGCCATTGTTACGATGGCAACTGTCGGTAAGTTTCTTTGACAATGTAAAAATCATTGTTAAGTATGGTAACAATGTGTACTGCAGTCAGACTATTCAGAACATGATTCCTCCTTTAAGTACAAATAATCGTCAATATCTCTACAAACGCTCTCATTTCTTAGTCTGATCCTGAACTCTCAGTCATTTAGTTCTCAGCTTTATTATATATTGCATGATTGCTGATTTTTATCTTCCAACTGGATTATATTCAGGTTATGGAGATGTACATGCAGTAAATAACAGGGAAATGGTATTCATTATGGTTTATGTCTCTTTGGACATGATTCTTGGTGCATATCTACTTGGTAATATGGCAGCACTGATTGTAAAAGGATCAAAAACTGAAAAGTTTAGAGATAAGATGTCAGATCTTTTGGATTATATGAATAGAAAGAAACTGGGTAAGCAAATATTTAATGAGATCAAAGGCCATGTACAATCACAATATGAGAACAGTTTCACTGAATATGCTGTCCTTCAGGATATTCCAATCTCTTTTCGAGCCAAGGTATTTTTCCGGAAATGTGAATGTAGACAGCCTAATTATAGCCATATATCTTTTATGGCTAGATAACCACTCAAACATTCCGTTTTGCGAGTTGGGACACTAAAACTCCTCTCTTAGTAAAATGAGATTTATAATTAGCTCCATTAAAAATTATTTATAGCCTTATTCATGTACTATTTATCATACCTTATCCTCGTAAGATGAGAAAAAAAGTTACCATCTTTTATTTACACTAAATTACATTATATCCTGTCTAAACCTGGTAGAAGTCATTTATTTTATTTTTAACTTGAAGTGTCTTATTATTTTTCTTCGCTAAAGAAAATTCAGCTAAACACTTGTTTTCTTCTTGGTTATGAACAAGAAATTAATGTCGAAATGTTGTACACAATTAATCTCTTTTTAGGCTAAAGTGTAATGGTTGATTGTAATCATTAGTGTCTGTTGATTAATGACAACAACATTTTGAACTCTGGACGACAATAACTGCCTTTGGTATTTCTATGCAGATCTCGCAGAAGCTATATGAACCTTATATACGAGATGTTCCTATATTTAAGGGTTGCTCGTCGGCATTCTTTAAACAGATAGTAAGT